>NC_134361.1:28249962-28347462 GCF_048569485.1 Anomaloglossus baeobatrachus
GCACAAAAGCGTCGTTATCGTATCATCGGTGCAGGTCTTCGACTTTTTCATAACTACGCTGCCGCGACAGGTACGATGTAGTTCCTCGTTCCTGCGACAGCACACATTGCTGAGTGTAAAGCCGCAGGAGCGAGGAACATCTCCTTACCTGTCGCCGGCGGCTATACGGAAGGAAGGAGGTGGGCGGGATGTTTACGTCCCGCTCATCTCTGCCCCTCCGCTTCTATTGGCCGCCTGCCGTGTGACGTCGCTATGACGCCGCACGACCCACCCCCTTAGGATGGAGGCGGGTCGCCGGTCAGAGCGATGGTCGCAGGGCAGGTGAGTGCATGTGAAGCTGGCGTAGCGATAATTTTCGCTACGCCAGCTATCACAAGATATCGTACCTGTGATGGGGGCGGGGACTATCGCGTGCACCATCGCAAGCATCGGCTTGCGATGTCACATCGTGCAAAGCCCGCCTTAGGGTCATCAAAAAAAGGTCACCTTGCCATGGTTGATAGGTTCACATGAATTGGTCAACCTTTGTTTTAACAAGTATATTCCATATAGCATTAAGGCAATTTAAATTTCATATTTTCTGTGTTTGTGTGATGCCCTGGGCAAGCCAGGGGTCACAGGTCATGACACCACCACACCCTACACCCCGGATAGGTACACTAAAGCTACACAAAAATCCTTGTTGCCTTCCTCCAGGGGCTGATGTTCACACCAGGGGGTGGGCCAGGCCGTTGGCTCCGCCCACCGAGGAGTTCACAGTCCTGGAGGCGGGAAAACCAGGGAGTTAGTTGAAGATAGAGTTAGAGTTTGGAGGAGCAAGAGAGAAGAGTAAAGGTGGAAGAGAAAGTGACACTTGAGGAAGCCTGAAATTGGTCTGGGTGTGTGCCCCGGACCGAGACAGCAAGGTCAGCAGACGGCGGTGACTGTCTGCAGCAGAGGCTGCTTGGAGGTTGCCGAAAGGACCGTGGACGGGTGGTGGCCCGGCGGTACCGGAGCGGTATACGAAGAGAAGCCAGCACCATTGGCAGGGGCCTTTCGGATCCCGGCAAGGCTAGGTGTCGCCGTGAATTTGCCAAATCCGTCAGTGAAGGGGACCTCTTGGTCTCCCAACAACCAAGTCCCGATTGAAGGCAACAGTCCAACCGTTAGAGAGAGACACCGCCACCGCCAAGGCACCAGTTTCTCAGGGCTAGCGCCTGCGGACAAAGAGGGGCTCCTCCGGCCCATATCCAAGCCGGGGAGCGGGTTACCGGTGGGAACCCATCGCTACCAACATAGACTTAGGTGCAGGAAAAGGGACCGTCACCGTCAGCTACTGGGGAAAAGCAACTGCAGCCGTCCGTGGGAACCGTCTTTCCAGCCGTGTGTTTTACCGAGAACTGTGTCCTTGTCTCAGGCTGAGTGAGTACCACAGTGCCGTGAGGCACAGCACTGCCCCCGCGTCCCTGCACCCCACCAAGCCCTGCACCGGCCCGCCATCCCTCATCCTCCACCCCATCACTGGGCCCCGGACAACCAACCCCTACCCACGGAGGGGAGAACTAACAACTCTGCTGCTCCCTGTCACCTCTCCCGGGATCCCCATACAGAGCAGCGGTGGTGTCCCTACAATCACCACAACCGTGGGTGGCATCACGGACAACAATTAATCCCCAAAACCAATCCCCTTTTCACTCACGGGCGAGGAGCGCCGCTCGAGTCCCCGGGATCCGGCCCATCGCTCGAGCCACCGAGCAGCAGAGGACGCAGCGGCAGCCGGACCTGAGCAGTGGGAGAGCGCAGCGTCCCCTCCTCCGCCCGCGACATTTGCATATGTCTTAGCACTTAGAGTGCTGCTGTATTCTTTTGTTTGTGTATCATGTAGTCATAGCGGCTTGCACCTGTTCACAGTTGCTTTATTCTATTTAGAGGTGCTGATCAGATTTTGGGGGTTTTGTATCTATCTATCCATCTATCCATCTATCCATCTATCTATCTATCTATCTATCTATCTATCTATCTATCTAATACAGAAACAAAAGAATACAGCAGGACTCTGTAAGCACTAAGATATATACAAACATAGAATATATGAAATTTAAACTGCATTAATGCTATATGGAATACAATTAGAAAAATAAAGGTACTTAGCTCATAAATTGGCCAATTCATGTGAGCCCATCAACTACGACATCAACCCAAGGGTGTTTTTAATCAGTGTTGGATCCTATCTGCCCATACATTTGTAGGTCTTTAGCCTGAGAGAGGCATTATATTAGGTTAGGGTCCCATCAAAGAAAATCCAAAAGTAGAAATAGTACCAGCACCAATCCGTAATTTTTTTAATATTGTATTCAATGCAAAAAGTATAAAAACAAGAAGGAAGGTGGATAAAAAATAAAAACTGAAACAAGACAGGTACAGGTAACGCGTTTCTGGCCCAACGTGGCCCTTAGTCTTAACCATCAAAGAAAGGTCATATTGCCATGGAGGAGGGGCTCACATGAATTGGTGAATTTTTGCGCTAAGTACCCTTATTTTTCTAAGTATATTCCATGTACAGTTTCAATTTCATATACTACTGTATATGTTTTCATATATCTTAGCACTTAGAGTGCTGCTGTATTCTTTTGTTTGTGTATCATGTAGTCATAGCAGCTTGCACCTATTCACAGTTGCTTTATTCTATTCGGAGTAGCTGGTCATTTGTGTCTCTATCTATCTATCCATCTAGCCCTCTATCTATCCATCTATCTATCTATCTATCTATCTATACCTCTATCTATCTATCCCTCTATCTATCTATCTATCCCTCTATCCCTCTATCTATCCATCTATCTATCTATCTATCTATCTATCTATCTATCTATCCCTCTATCTATCCCTCTATCTATCCCTCTATCTATCTATCTATCTATCTATCTATCCCTCTATCTATCTATCTATCTATCTATCTATCTATCTATCTATCTATCTATCTATCTATCTATCTATCTATCTATCTATCTATCTATCTATCCCTCTATCCCTCTATCTATCCATCTATCTATCTATCTATCTATCTATCCCTCTATCTATCCATCTATCTATCTATCCCTCTATCTATCCCTCTATCTATCTATCTATCTATCTATCTATCCCTCTATCTATCTATCTATCCATCTATCCCTCTATCTATCCCTCTATCTATCTATCCCTCTATCTATCCCTCTATCTATCCCTCTATCTATCCCTCTATCTATCCATCTATCTATCTATCCCTCTATCTATCCCTCTATCTATCCCTCTATCTATCCATCTATCTATCTATCTATCTATCTATCTATCTATCTATCTATCTATCTATCCATCTATCCCTCTATCTATCCCTCTATCTATCCATCTATCTATCTATCCCTCTATCTATCCCTCTATCTATCTATCTATCTATCTATCTATCTATCTATCCCTCTATCTATTTATCTATCTATCTATCTATCTATCTATCCCTCTATTTATCTATCTATCTATCTATCTATCCCTCTATCTATCTATTATCTATCTATCTATCCCTCTATCTATCCCTCTATCTATCTATTATCTATCTATCTATCCCTCTATCTATCTATCTATCTATCCCTCTATCTATCTAATATCTCTTTCCTTTTCTTCCCCAGTGATAGCTGAACTTCATCCGAAATGTGTCGTGACCAGTGCAAAGCAAGACCAGCATTTCTCCGACTTCCTCCAGACATTGAGTAATATCAACATCTTCCCATAATCGCTTCCTACCACATATTTCTCATGTCATTGCTCTGAGATCAGAATAAATGGCGGCTTTTTTTTCCCCTCTCTTATCTACGGGCTGTGTCTGGTATTGCAGCTCAGCCTCACTCAGTACAGTGGCATTGATGCTCTATCTCCTCTGAAATAAAATGAGTGGGCATGTTAAAATCCAACATGCCCAATCGTTCACTTTCCCAACATCCGGACACCCCGTACACATAAAATCTCCTGTTTTGTTCACCGCTCCTGTAGTAGTTTACTTTCCCTTGTAGCATTGGCTACCTATATTTCTTCTATGTATCACGCCTGCTGACGCTGCTGCCTCGTTTTCTCTTTTTAGAGCCGAATCCAGACGGTGCAGCTGATGGAAGATTCACGGCTGAGATATGTCTATTCCCACGGGTGGACTTTGGTAATCAGTCACAGTGGTCTGTATGCTTCCCCGTCTAGAGATGTTATCATCATGGGAGCCACTCAATTGGCTGAGGACATCATAATACCACTGCAGCTGATCATTCCTCACTGATTGGCTGCAGCGGTTACTTTCTTTCAAAGCCATCTCCCAATATCACCTATAGTAGAATAAGGATGTTTAAGACATGTCCCTAAGATTGTGTCAGGGGTTATTGACCTACTTTTGGGCAGGGTTTCTGTTTCTGGAAATTGAGGATGGTCCCGACTGTTGTCAATTATGATCCATATGCCTGTGATTTCACACTTTCTCACAACATTTATAGGCTATCAAGTCTTTAAGTCATGGATATCGCCCTATTGTCTTTCTCCCCATTGTCTTTCTCCCCCTTGTCCTTCTCCCCCTTGTCCTTCTCCCCCTTGTCCTCCTCCCCCTTGTCCTTCTCCCCCTTGTCCTCCTCCCCCTTGTCCATCTCCCCCTTGTCCTTCTCCCCCTTGTCCTTCTCCCCCTTGTCTTCCTCCCCCTTGTCCTCCTCCCCCTTGTCCTCCTCCCCCTTGTCCTCCTCCCCTTGTCCTCCTCCCCTTTTGTCCTTCTTCCCCTTGTCCTCCTCCCCCTTGTCCATCTCCCCCTTGTCCTCCTCCCCCCTTGTCCATCTCCCCCTTGTCCTCCTCCCCCTTGTCCTCCTCCCCCTTGTCCTCCTCCCCCCTTGTCCATCTCCCCCTTGTCCTCCTCCCCCTTGTCCTCCTCCCCCTTGTCCTCCTCCCCCTTGTCCATCTCCCCCTTGTCCTCCTCCCCCTTGTCCTCCTCCCCTTTTGTCCTTCTTCCCCTTGTCCTCTTCCCCTTGTCCTCCTCCCCCTTGTCCATCTCCCCCTTGTCCATCTCCCCCTTGTCCTTCTCCCCCTTGTCCTTCTCCCCCTTGTCCTTCTCCCCCTTGTCCTCCTCCCCCTTGTCCTCCTCCCCCTTGTCCTCCTCCCCCTTGTCCATCTCCCCCTTGTCCTCCTCCCCCTTGTCCTCCTCCCCCTTGTCCTCCTCCCCCTTGTCCTCCTCCCCCTTTTCCATCTCCCCCTTTTCCATCTCCCCCTTTTCCATCTCCCCCTTTTCCATCTCCCCCTTGTCCATCTCCCCCTTGTCCATCTCCCCCTTGTCCATCTCCCCCTTGTCCATCTCCCCCTTGTCCATCTCCCCCTTGTCTTCCTCCCCCTTGTCCTCCTCCCCCTTGTCCATCTCCCCCTTGTCCATCTCCCCCTTGTCCTTCTCCCCCTTGTCCTTCTCCCCCTTGTCCTCCTCCCCCTTGTCTTCCTCCCCCTTGTCATTGTCTCCATTGTCCTTGTCTCCATTGTCCTTGTCTCCATTGTCCTTCTCCCCCTTGTCATTGTCTCCATTGTCATTGTCTCCATTGTCCTTGTCTCCATTGTCCTTGTCTCCATTGTCCTTCTCCCCTTTGTCTTTCACCCCATTGTCTATTGCCTCTTCTGTTCTCATTATGGAAGGGGTAAATTAAATACCCCCAGTGTGAAGCAGCACCACTATTCCATCATTACACAAGTTTTCTGCAGACTTTCTGATTAAAAAAGAAAAATTCCGAAAATTGTGTTTTTCTTCAGCCCTTCCCATCTGTAAGCAGAGGGTCCTGTCGGGGCGTTTCTCCATGCTGCCGTCCAACCTCACAGAGCCGGAGAAGATTCTGCATCTCTCCTCCGTCATACCCTTTGACTGCCCTCTGATGGTGAGAGCGTGCATTGCAGTTCATTCTCGTCTCCAATTCTCCTTAGTTTATAGATTTCATTTATCTATTACTTAATGTGCATATGAGAATCCCACCAGATCCGGGCGGATCAGTGACTAAAAGCTATTAACAAGCCAGGATTAGAAATGAAATCAATGCCATAGATTGCTGGCTGACCTAGTTATTAATGCCCCGCTATGGTACGTGCCAGGCACTGTGCAGATGTACTAGTGGATTATGAAAAGCCGGTGAAGGTTGTAGATCATGAAAGATGTAATAGGCACACAAAAGCTGAAGCCGTATTATAGCCAGTCACCCATAACTATAGACTAAAGTATGTGCATTGTTTCACCGCTTTGTACTTTTTCCCCTTAAAGGGAATGTGTCATCTGAAAACTTTCACACTGGTCACTAGGCAAAATATTAGACTCATACTTCTGTACAGACGACTTTTCAGCAGTCTCATTATAATCTCAGACAGGATTACGTCTGCTAACACCTCTATATACAGTAAGTAACACAGGATCCACCTTTCACAAAAGGTGATATTACAGCTCACCTCCTCCCCTTCCTATACAATGACTGATATCACCTCTATATGCAGTAGATAACACAGGATCCACCATTTACAATAATTGATATCACAGCTCACCTCCTTCTCCTGTACAATGACTGATATCACTACTATATACAGTAGATAAGACAGGATTCAGCATTCACAATAAGTAATGTCACAGCTCACCTCTTCCTCCTACTGTGCAATGACTGATAACACCTCTATATACAGTAGATAACAAAGGACCGACCCTTTGCCATAGGTGATGACACAGCTCACCTCCTCCCCCTTCTGTACAATGACTGATATCACCTCTATATACAGTGAATAACACAGGATTCAGCATTCACAATAAGTAATATCACAGCTCACCTCTTCCTCCTCCTGTGCAATTACTGATAACACTTCTATATACAGTAGGTAACACAGAGCTGACCTTTCGCAATAGGTGATGGCACAGCTTACCTCCTCCTCATGTACAATGGCTGATAACACCTTTACATACAGCAGATAGCACAGGATCCACCATTCGCAATAGGTGATGTTATAACTTATCTCCTCCTGTACAATGACTAATAACACCTTTTATATACAGTAAATAACACATGATTTAGCATTCATAATATGTGATGTCACAGCGCACCTCCTCCTCCTTCCAGCACAATGATCTCAGCAGTGATCATGGAGCATACCCACTATGCTCTACCATAGAAGTCAATGTACATCTTCAGTCTATGCCTTCCTATAGTCCAGCTACCTGTTGTAAAGTAAATAAATGCTGTTAACAGAAGCTCGGGTAAGATGACACCTTTCATAATCATGTACAGAAATTCCACGGCAGAAATGTCCCGGTAGAGTCTCAGTGTCTCCTATGTCATGCATTTACAGCAGAGTCTCAGTATCTCCTATGTGATGTATATACAACAGTCTCAATGCCTCTTATGTGATATACATACAACAGTCTTGGTGCCTCTTATGTGATGTATACATACGTGTCCCAGTATCTCCTATATGATGAATGTACAGCAGAGTCTGTGTCTCCTATGTGATGTATAACAGCAGTCTCAGTGTCTCATATGTGACGTATATACAGCAGAGTTTTAGCGTCTATGGTTTTCCTATGTGAGGTATAACCGCAGAGTCTCAGTGTCTCCTATGTGATGTATAACAGCAGAGTCTGTGTCTCCTATGTGATGTATAACAGCAGAGTCTGTGTCTCCTATGTGATATTGATACAGCAGAGTCTGTCTCCTATGTGATGTATAACAGCAGAGTCTCAGTGTCTCCTATGTGATACATATACAGCAGAGTCTCAATGTTTCCTATGTGATGTATAACAGCAGAGTCTCAGTATCTCCTATGTGACGTATAACAGCAGAGTCTGTGTTTCCTATGTGATGTATAACAGCAGAGTCTGTGTCTCCTATGTGATGTATATACAGCAGTCTCAGTGTCTCCTATGTGATGTATATACAGCAGAGTCTCAGTATCTCCTATGTGACGTATAACAGCAGAGTCTGTGTTTCCTATGTGATGTATAACAGCAGAGTCTGTGTCTCCTATGTGATGTATATACAGCAGTCTCAGTGTCTCCTATGTGATGTATATACAGCAGAGTCTCAGTATCTCCTATGTGACGTATAACAGCAGAGTCTGTGTCTCCTATGTGATGTATATACAGCAGTCTCAGTGTCTCCTATGTGATGTATATACAGCAGTCTCAGTGTCTCCTATGTGATGTATAACAGCAGAGTCTCAGTGTCTCCTATGTGATGTATAACAGCAGAGTCTCAGTGTCTCCTATGTGATGTATAACAGCAGAGTCTCAGTATCTCCTATGTGACGTATAACAGCAGAGTCTGTGTTTCCTATGTGATGTATAACAGCAGAGTCTGTGTCTCCTATGTGATGTATATACAGCAGTCTCAGTGTCTCCTATGTGATGTATATACAGCAGAGTCTCAGTATCTCCTATGTGACGTATAACAGCAGAGTCTGTGTCTCCTATGTGATGTATATAGAGCAGTCTCAGTGTCTCCTATGTGATGTATATACAGCAGTCTCAGTGTCTCCTATGTGATGTATAACAGCAGAGTCTCAGTTTTTCCTATGTGATACATATACAGCAGAGTCTCAGTGTTTCCTGTGCAGCTGAATTGGCTGCACATGCGGTATATGTTTGCACTGGGTTCTTCTCTTCACAGTACAGGTGCAGAAACATTCAGATCCCCTAGAAAACAAATATTCTTGTGCTTTCCTTCATATGTGAATTGCTTGATCATTTTTATTTCAGGTCTGTGCTTTAGGTGGGCTTCTGAAATTTCTCGACCGGAGGAGGATTGGCATAGAATTGGAAGACAGCAGTGTGGGGGTCCCAATCCTAAGTATCAAGAAATATGTCATGTATGATGTGATATTAGTTACAGAAAACTCCATACTCCTGTAATAACTAGTGATGCTGACAATGATGTGGGTAGTATAACAAGATATAACAGTGCCCTCTATGCGGAAATCGGTTTTCTTTTACTAGGTTGCACATGTACTTATTATCAATCACGGTTATATCCTGTATATATAACATATAATGTATACCCTTACACGTAGGGCCTATACAGAATTATTTTCTATACGTTTTTGTATTATAGCAGCCACAGCTCTAGTTTTAATCATTCAGGGCTCCTAATCCTTTTGAATAGACAGTCACATAATACTATAGTTAGTTCTGATTTCTTACAGCCACCACTAGGGGGAGCTCACTGCATACAGCTTTATTATTGAGTTCAATGTATAACCAGTATGCACTGAGCTCATAAGCTCCCTCTAGTGGTGGCTGCGGGGAGATATGGAGCTTTGTATCTGAAATACTAACTTTTACTATAATTGTTATAAATATAATAAATGATTTCAATGCAAAATTATTTTTTAATAACAGACACAACAGAAATGCCATATACCTTTATATATAATGGTGTGGGGCTGGAATCCACTTATTTGTTGGATTGGGAAAAGAATCCTTGTCCTTAGTGTGATTTAATTAAACTGGTAATGTATATCTGTTTATCTTGTGTGTCCAGGACTGACATAGTGGACATGGACCAAGATACTTTTAGGTAAGTACTAAAAATCATTATCCAAGTTTGAAAATTATTGCATAGACACCAAGGTAAAAAAAAATATCACCACTAGAGGGAGCTCACTGCATACTGTGTATACACCGAACTCAATAATTACACTGTATGCAGTAAGCTCCTGGGCTCCCCCTAGTGGTGGCTGGAAATAGACAGATTTTGAAGCTGTCTATCAGAAACACAGTAGAAATATAATATATGATATAATTATATAATATTGTACAATTTTCATTTATGATACTATATGGTACAGCTGGAATACTCAGTATGCAATAATTTTTATTTTTCAGTGTCTTGCATATATTCAAAAGTGAGGCCCATCCATCTGTATATAAGATGTGCTCCGGGGGAAAAGAAGGACTGAGTCTGTTTGGTAATACGCAAGAGCTTATATATATGCACCATCTGTTATTTCACATACTGTAATACCCGTATAGACAGGTCCCATTTTTGGAATTTGTGGGGGACCCAACTATCATCAAGTTATGACGTCTTGGTGCCACACCTTTAAAGAAAACTTAAAAAAAATATCATTATCCACCAGACAATGAAAAGTTAACACTTTTTGTAATATGCTTCATTACCTAATTTTGCTTCCTTCTCTCAACAGTATCTGTACACTATAATGAAACAGTCAGGAGTATGGGAATTCCCCTGTCTGAGCATCGCTGTATCCCCAGCCGTACAAAGACAGGGGAATTTCCATAGGAGATTATAGTTTACGGATCTTGGCTGAGCAGCAGTTCAGAGCAGCTTGTAAAGGAGCAAGAACTGAACATTGACGCACAACTGCAGCATAGTGTTTTTGAGATAACATCATAATTTTGCAGTTGCTGGAGGATAATTGCTGCCTTCTCTCAACAGTATCTGTACATTATAATGAAACAGTCAGGAATACGAGAATTCCCCTGTCTGAGCCTCTCTGTATCCCCAGCCGTACAAAGACAGGGCAATTTCCATAGGAGATTATAGTTTACGGATCTTGGCCGAGCAGCAGTTCAGAGCAGCTTGTAAAGGAGCAAGAACTGAACATTGATGCACAACTGCAGCATAGTGTTTTTGAGACAAAATCATAACTTTGCAGTTGCTGGAGGATAATTGCTGCCTTCTCTCAACAGTATCTGTACATTATAATGAAACAGCCGTACAAAGACAGGGGACGTTCCAGAGGAGATTAGAGCTTACGGCTCTTGGTAGAGCAGCAGTTCAAAGCAGCTTGTAAAGGAGCATGAACTGAACATTGAAGCACAACTGCAGCGTAGTGTTTTTGAGACAAAATCATTACTTTGCAGTTGCTGGAGGATAATTCAATGAGAAAAAATATATATTTTTTTGTTTTTAACTAATCGTTATTTTTTTTTAATGTGCATTGAGAAAATAAAAAAAAAACTTGTAAAGGTGGATGGAATTTTTAACGCCCAACAGTATAAAGGGTATGGTTACGGGGGGAGTAGGTTTTCTGATGCTCTGATTATTGTCATATTTTAGGTCTTCTTAACCGGTGCCAGTGTAAATGGGGAGAGATCAGGCTGAGGTAAGATGCAGCTATTCTCGCGGCTTTCTAGTCATTATTTGAGTCTTTTAACTAAAATACACATTTGCTAACTCCTACGCATCGGACCAGGAAAAAAAGGGAAATTGTCAAATCTGCCAGGCACCATATAAACCTCTTGCGCAGCTCCTTAGTTCTTCTTCCGCCCCATTGCACATTACTTTAAGGGGTGTGTTCTGTGATAAACAGGGGCATGGTCTAAGAAAATAGGCTTGTCTATGCAGGAAGACATGTGCGCGGCGCTAATACTTTTATATTAGTCCTATATTAGTCTTATATTAGTCTGGCGAAAACAAATTATATACATGTATTCCAGCCTGGAGGTTGTAATGAAAGGTAAATATGTTTTTAGAGAAGTATACTTAATATATACATTGACATGGCGGCCGCTGGGTGTAAAATAAGTGGTGTAAACCTGGATGTCTGTCCATCTTGTTAGGGTGAAGCAGGGCCAGGTTTTATGGATAGCTGGAGAGTGGAGAGATGGGTGGCTCTGGCTATCCACATACCGCTGCCCATGCGTGTGTCTCATCTGTTAAGATGGAGACTGTTTGTTTACCACATGGTCAGAGTGGAGGAGACCGTGATATCTCCAGGAAGGAATAATCTGAGAGAAGGGAGGATGTGATTGCTCTAACCAGGACCGTGTATAGAGGTTGTGAAGCCCCTAGAAGGAATCTTCTTAGGGAATAGAGGATTCGCTTTGTCTCACCAGTACCATATATAGAGGTTGTGATGCCTCTAGAAGGGATCCTCTAAGAGAAGAGAGGATTCGCTTCATCTGACGAGGACCGTGTATAGAGGTTGTGAAGCCTCTAGAAGGGTTCCTCTGAGAGAAGAGAGGATTCGCTTCATCTGACCAGGACTGTGTATAGAGGTTGCGACACCTCTAGAAGGGATCCTCTGAGAGAAGAGAGGATTCGCTTCATCTGACCAGGACTGTGTATAGAGGTTGCGACACCTCTAGAAGGGATCCTCTGAGAGAAAAGAGGATTCACGTCATCTGACCAGGACCATGTTTACAGGTTGCGACACCTCTAGAAGGGATCCTCTGAGAGAAAAGAGGATTCACGTCATCTGACCAGGACCATGTTTACAGGTTGTGACATCTCTAGAAGGGATCCTCTGAGAGAAAAGAGGATTCGCTTTGTCTGACCAGGACCCTATATAGAGGTTGTGGCACCTCTAGAAGGGATCCTCTGAGAGAATAGAGGATTCGCTTCATCTGACCAGGACCATGTTTAGAGGTTTTGACACCTCTAGAAGGGATCCTCTGAGAGAAAAGAGGATTCACTTTGTCTGACCAGGACTGTATATAGAGTTTGTGATGCCTCTAGAAGGGATCCTCTGAGAGAAGAGAGGATTCGCTTCATCTGACCAGGACTGTGTATAGAGGTTGTGACACCTCTAGAAGGGATCCTCTGAGAGAAGAGAGGGTTTGCTTCGTCTGACTGAAGTCAGTGTATGGAGGTTTCCTATACCTCCGGAAGGTACCTCTGGAGAGGGGCGGCTATCCTGACCGGGGTCAGTGTATGTAGGCAGACATAGCTCCACTGCGATACTTAAGAAGGGTTTCCGAATCTGAGAGGGCGAAACGCAAGTAAAACAGACTTGAGAACCATATGTTTGTTCCTTTAAGCCGGAAGAGGCTTTGTGTTATGTTGGTGTAAACAGGTTTACGTCATGTCAAATAAACCTGCAGGACTTTTTTAAGAGAAAGTGTTCCTCTTGTCTAAGTAACATGAGTGACCCCATCACAACATTTTGATACATTTTTTGTGATTTCGTGCCATTTTTTGGCCAACATTTAAGCTAATTATCCTGTATCATTCGCCATCAGCCATTACGTCTTTCCCCTCTCATCAGATTGTTGTTCATGCGGCCGACACGGAACCAGGCGGAGCTGACGTCTCGCCTCGATGTGATCGAGTTCTTCATGGCACCGCACAATCAGGAGACGACCAGCAACATTCAGGGCTGCCTCAGGAATATAAAGAACATCCCTGTGAGTATGGACCCTCCGCAGAGACAGCAACCTTCCTATATCAGGCTGAGCACGAGAAGCCGATCTGCTGTGATCCCCAGCGATCCCCGGAGGAACCTTACAGGAAGTGTCCAAGCTCCCTGCAGCACCCCCGCAGGGGAAACAAAGTATTACACATGCGTCGTCTGTGTGATTCAGGACAGGACGGGTCCTCCACACGCTGCTTATAACCCCTCTCCAGTGTGACCAAGACATACTGATAACACTTTACATTACTGCCCCCTTTGGTCGTCTATACATTATTTATATAGATTAAATTGTTTAAAAGTTTTTAAAAGGGCTCCCCACTAAATTACATTATCACCTCTCCATAGGATGTATGACCCCACTGATCCGAAGACCCCCCCCCCCGTGTGATTAGAGCGGGGGTGCGCATGCCTGACCACATTGCTCTGTTCACGTCTATGGGCCTGATGGATCGGATGTCTTTACACTGTGACTAATAAGCCGCTTGTTTTTAAAGGGGCTCCCCACTTATTAACATTATCACCTCTCCACAGTATATATGACCCCACCGATCCGAAGACCCCCCCCCCCCCCCCGTGTGATTGGAGTGGGGTGCGCATGCCTGACCACACTGCTCTGTTCACGTCTATGGGCCTGATGGATCGGATATCTTTACACTGGGACTAATAAGCCGCTTGTTTTTAAAGGGGCTCCCCACTAAATAACATTATCACCTCTCCACAGGATGTATGACCCCACCGATCCGAAGACCCCCCCCGTGTGATTGTAGCTGGGGTGCGCATGCCTGACCACACTGCTCTGTTCACTTCTATGGGCCTGATGGATCTGATGTCTTTACACTGGGACTAATAAGCCGCTTTCTTTTCTTTCACAGCTGATCCTAAAACGCATGACTCTCTCTAACACCAAGGTGACGGACTGGCAGTCCCTGTACAAGGTACATCTGTTTCCGTTGCTGGCGTCTATATGTTTATTCTGATGGTAAATGTTCCTTATGTCTCCCCTTCCGTTTTTCTGCTCCTATAGACTGTGTATAACGCTGTTTGTATAGGAGAGATCTGCCGCACGCTGCCTCAGTCTGTGTCGCTCTTCAGCCGCATCGCTTCTGCCTTCAGCAGTGACCTGCACTATATCGCCAGCATCATCAGTAAAGTGGTGCGTGTCCTGAGACTTTCTTATTGTCCTATATATGTGTATAAACCCTTCTGCTCCTTATATTACCTAGAGTCAGATATGAGAATGATCCTATCCATTTACAGCCATATTTTTGTTGATAGACAGATATATTGTATAGTAATATTCTGGCTACCAGAAGCCACCACTAGGGGGAGCTTAATGTGCAGGCATGAGGAAAGGTCAAAGCACGCCGCGCACTGCAATGCTTTCATCTGCCCTCAGCAGATCACAGTGCGCATGCGCAGGAGCGCAATGGAGGCCTCTATGTGGATGACGCAGGACGCGTTATTTACAAGGGGCTGGGCAGCAGGACAGCGATCGCACAAGATGTGGGGGGCACCGGACCAAGAGCAGCGACACCCATCAGACCGGACCGTCCCCTAGGTAAGTATCATAAAAGTGTTTTTTATGTTCTACAGAGCAACCTGGGCTCATATATACAGGATTCTGGAATGCTGTATATAAGGGTTCACTGATGATGACCGCAGCTCATAAGGGAAAAAATAGTGAGAGGTTCCCTTTAAGTGTTTATTTTATCGCAAAACTGGATTTACAGCTACACTGCTCAGTACTGATATATAATGTCCTCCATCCTGTTTTCTAGTCAGTGTTTTATCTCACCCAGGTGCTGGATTCACAGCTATACACAGTCCTGTAGTATAGTCTCTTTGATGCTGATTTCCAATAAGTGTATTATCTCAACCAAGTGCTGGATTAACAGCTACAATGCTCAGTAGTGCAATGTACTGTCCTCAATGCTGTTTTCTAGTCAGTGTTTTATTTCAAAACAGAGCTGGGTCATATTTAAACTCCTCAGTACTGCCATATGACGTTCTCTATTCTGTTTTCTAGTCAGTGTGTTATCTCATCCCAGAGCTCGGTTCTAAGATACACTGCTTGGTATTGCTGTACAATGCCCTCCATGCTGCTTTCTAGTCAATGTTTTATTACACCTTAGTGCTGGATTAACAGCTACACAGCTCAGTACTGCAATGTAATGTCCTCCCATCCTGTTTTCTAGTCAGTGTTTTATCTCATCCAGGTGTTGTATTCACAGCTACACTGCTCAGTCCTGTAGTATAGTGTCCTTGATGCTGATTTCCATTTAGTGTATTATCTCAACCAAGTGCTAGATTAACAGCTACAATGCTCAGTAGTGCTATGTAGTGTCCTCAATGCTGTGTTGCTGTGTTCTAGTCAGTGTTTTATCTCACCACAGAGCTGGATTTATATTTATACTGATCGGTACTGCTATATAAAGTTCTCTATTCTGCTTTCTAGTCAGTGTTTTATCTCATCCCAGAGCTTGGTTTTAAGATACACTGCTTGGTAATGCTGTAACATGTTCTCCATGCTGCTTTCTAGTCAATGTTTTATTACACCTTAGTGCTGGATTAACAGCTACACAGCTCAGTACTGCAATGTAATGTCCTCCCATCCTGTTTCTAGTCAGTGTTTTATCTCATCCAGGTGTTGTATTCACAGCTACACTGCTCAGTTCCGTAGTATAGTGTCCTTGATGCTGATTTCCATTTAGTGTATTATCTCAACTAAGTGCTGGGTTAACAGCTACAATGCTCAGTAGTGCTATGTAGTGTCCTCAATGCTGTTTTCTAGTCAGTGTTTTATCTCACTACAGAGCTAGATTTATATTTAAATTGCTCAGTACTGCCATATGAAGTTCTCTATTCTGCTTTCTAGTCAGTGTGTTATCTCATCCCAGAGCTCGGTTCTAAGATACACTGCTTGGTAATGCTGTAAAATGTTCTCCATGCTGCTTTCTAGTCAGTGTTTTATTACACCTTAGTGCTGGATTAACAGCTACACTGCTCAGTACTGCAATGTAATGTCCTCCCATCCTGTTTTCTAGTCAGTGTTTTATCTCACTCAGGTGATGGATTCACAGCTACACTGCTCAGTCCTGTAGTATAGTGTCCTTGATGCTGATTTCCATTTAGTATATTATCTCAACCAAGTGCTAATTTAACAGCTACAATGCTCAGTAGTGCTATGTAGTGTCCTCAATGCTGTGTTCTAGTCAGTGTTTTATCTCACCACAGAGTTGGATTCATATTTAAACTGCTCAGTACTGCCATATGAAGTCCTCTATTCTGCTTTCTAGTCAGTGTGTTATCTCATTCCAGAGCTTGGTTCATAGATAAACTGCTTGGTAATGCTGTAAAATGTTCTCCATGCTGCTTTCTAGTCAGTGTTTTATTACACCTTAGTGGTGGATTAACAGTTATACAGCTCAGTACTGCTATGTAATGTCCTCCCATCCTGCTTTCTAGTCAGTGTGTTATCTCATCCCAGAGCTCAGTTCTAAGATACACTGCGTTTTAATGCTGTAAAATGTTCTCCATGCTGCTTTCTAGTCAGTGTTTTATTACACCTTAGTGCTGGATTAACAGCTACACAGCTCAGTACTGCTATATAATGTCCTCCTATCCTGTTTTCTAGTCAGTGTTTTATCTCATCTAGGTGTTGGATTCACAGCTACACTGCTCAGTTCCGTAGTATAGTGTCCTTAATGCTGATTTCCATTTAGTGTATTATCTCAACCAAGTACTACATTAACAGCTACAACGCTCAGTAGTGCTATGTAGTTTCCTCAATGCTGTTTTCTAGTCAGTGTTTTATCTCACCACAGAGCTGGATTCATATTTAAACTGCTCAGTACTGCCATATGAAGTTCTCTATTCTGCTTTCTAGTCAGTGTTTTATCTCATTCCAGAGCTTGGTTCATAGATAAATCGCTTGGTAATACTGTATATGTCCTCCATGCTGCTTTCTAGTCAGTGTTTTATTACACCTTAGTGGTGGATTAACAGTTATACAGCTCAGTACTGCTATGTAATGTCCTCCCATCCTGTTTTCTAGTCAGTGTTTTATCTCATCCAGATGTATGAGTCACAGCTACACTGCTCAAATCTGTAGCATAGTGTAATTGATTTCATTTCCAATTAGTGTATTGTCTCAGCCAAGTGCTAGATTATCAGCTACAATGCTCAGTAGTGCTATGTAGTGTCGTCGGTGCTGTTTTCTAGTCAGTGTTTTATCTCCCTATAGAGCTGAATTCATATTTAAACTCCTCAGTACTGCTATATTAAGTCCTCTATTCTGCTTTCTAGTCAGTGTTTTATCTCATCCCAGAGCTCTGTTCACATATACACTGGTTGGTACGGCTGTATAATGTCCTCCATGCTGCTTTCTACACAGCGTTATATCTCACCTCAGTGCTAGATTAACAGCTACACAGCTCAGTACTGCTATGTAACGTCCTGCATGCTGCTTTCTAGTCAGTGTTTTAGCTCACCCCACAGATAAAATTCACAGCTACCCTCCTCAGCTTTGCAGTATACCTTACTACATGCTGCTTTTGAACATATACTACTACATAGAGACAGGAGATAGAGACAGGAGAGCAGAATCCTCGTGTGCGTCTGTGCTGCGTATGGGAGACATCAGAGCAGCTTGTCTCCACCCATTAGCACACTAGCTATAGGGAAGTACCACACATATGGCGACAGGGAAGGGAAACACTGTGTCTAGGGAAGAGGGAGATGGTGACCCCTGACCAAATCTTCCACTACCCCCTGGCTCCCCTGACCACCCTAGATAGGTTCCGCGCCTATTCGCTGAGCAGGATACCTGACCCTGGGTGACCCTGAAATTGGCTCTAGGTAAGGAACCGATGGGCTGAGCGCTTAGTCAACCCCACTAGGTCCTAAAGAACACAAAAGGAACACACACAGGGGAAAGTAACAAACAACCTATCTCCAGGATGACTCTGGAAGAAGTAAAGCCACAAACAACAATGTTTCTTCAGATGAGATGGATACAAGCGACTGTTTGCATCCAAGACCTATATAGGAATATAACTCTATCACCAGCAAACACCAAGGGGAAATGTGGGTATTTAAGGACACAAGGGGAAGGGATGATTAACAGCAGAAAGGTAAGGATATCCGCAGGGTCCTAAAAGGAAAGGGATAAACTCCAAACAGAGAAGATACATAGGATACCATTACACCATAGCATGAAGAATAGAATGGGAGGGAGCAATTTGTATAGCCAAACGCTGCGACCTTCTACAGCCGGACACCCCAGGACTGTCTGTCAATCATGACACACCCGTGATACTAGCTCAGAGACAATCCAAAGTTAGAGATAGGGCCAACAGAGGGGAAAGCTGGTGAAAATGCAGTGTACAAATTAAGGAAAATGAATTGCCCCAGAATTTTGGGGTTTATATGAGAGGCCTGTATTTCTCTCGTAAATCTGTTACGATATCACTGAACCCTACTTTTCTTTTTTGTTCTTTCTCTCAGGTGGATTTTGAAGAGAGCGTCAGGGAGAAACGATTTTGTATTAAGCCTCAAGTAGATCCGACCGTGGACGACAGTAAGTGGATATTATGTGCTGTGGGACTTTCAGTGTTGTCATAGGCGCACGCCACATGACCTGACAGCTACGGCTAGAAGCAAAAGTCGCTAAATCTAAGTAATGGCATTGTATCTATATGTTCCAGAGAAACGCCGGATGCAGGGACTTCCAGACTTCCTAACAGACGTCGCCCATAAGGAATTGGAGACCCTGGACGTCCAGATACCATCCTGCTGCGTGCTCTACATCCCGCTGGTGAGGAGGACTACATGCAATAAGACAGACAGCACTTGGGCACTGGAAGGAAAGTGATGGCACAGAATGGGCGCAGAGTAGTGGAGGTGCAGGTCAGGGACACACAGAGGCACGACTCCTCACAGTACAGGTATCTGTGAGCCCACCCAGGACAGACTTTCATTCCCTCTAAATATAACCATAAAGGTTACCACTACCAAAGATAATCTGCTCACATCTGATCTTGAGAGTTTCGCTCAGCTTCATCTGGGGCTAACGAATAAATTTGCTAAGAATCAAAACTTCAGGGTGGGGGTTAAACCCATACTTCTCTCACTCCTCAGACTTTAATCTCTATCCTCTACTCTTTCCCGGGCCTCGGGGGCATTGCCGTTCTTTACTAGTCCCCTGTGATCCTCTGGGGTGTGCATTAAGGCACACACAGTCATGGGGGGTGAGACACACATCTGTTATGACTGTAGCTTGGCTATACGTGGTATAGTCAGGTGGGAGGTGTCTGTTCTGTTGTGCCTCATTCCGGGACTCACGCTGCTTAATTATGGTGTGGAGACCTCCGGAACGACGCCGGTAATAGTTCCTGTTCTGCGGCGTGCGCAACTGGTTCTTGTGAATTAACCCTGATCCATCCCGCTACCCAGCTCCTTGACCTCCGTTTCCCTTGTACTGTTTGTGTGCCCTGTCTCCCAGACCCCGGTCCCGTTCTGTGTCTCGGTCCCCTCCCCCTTCTTTGTACTTACTTGCTCTCCCGGCCTCTGACCTCGTTAAGGTTTCCTGACCACGGCTCTGTTTCCCCTTTTTGGCTTTTGACGTGACCTCTTGGCTCCTGACCCTCCTGCTTCCATCTGTTTACGGCTTGCTCACCCCTCTGTTCAGACGTGACTTCCTGGTTAAGACATAGGGATACTTTGCACGCTGCGACATCGCTAGCCGATGCTAGCGATGCAGAGCGCGATAGTCCCCGCCCCCGTCGCACATGCGATCTCTTGTGATAGCTGCCGTAGCGAACATTATCGCTACGGCAGCTTCACACGCACTTACCTGCCCTGCGACGTCGCTCTGGCCGGCGAACCGCCTCCTTCCTAAGGGGGCGGGTCGTGCGGTGTCACAGCGACTTCACACGGCAGGCGGCCAATAGAAGCGGAGGGGCGGAGATGAGCAGGACGTAAACATCCCGCCCACCTCCTCCCTTCCGCATAGCCGGTGGAGGCAGGTAAGGAGATGCTCCTCGCTCCTGCGGCTTCATACACAGCGATGTGCGCTGCCGCAGGAACGAGGAACAACATCGTATCTCCTATTGGTGCGACATTATGGAAATGACCGACACTACACAGATCGCCGATTTACAACGCTTTTGCGATAGTTTATCGGCGCATCTAGGCTTTACACGTTGTGATGTTGTTACTGGCGCCGTCACTTTCGATTTGACCTCGACGATATCGCAGTAGCGATGTCGCAACGTGCAAAGCACCCTTTAGGCTATGTGCGCACTGGGAAATGGAATTTTCTTGAGAAAATTCCGCATGCTCTCAAAGATTACCGCACCCGCGGTAAAAAACCGCGTAAAACCACACCCGAAAACCGCATGCGGTTTGCCGCGGTTTTACCGCGGTATTGTTCGCGGTATTGCCGCGGTTTTGCCGCGTGCGGGTTGGTACATGTGCTTATTGCATTCAATGCAATAAAGCACATTGAAAAAAAAGAAAAAAAAAAATCATTTCCTTCTTAGATAGATAGATAAAGAGACAGAAGAATAGATAGAGGGATAGATAGAGGACAGATCGCTGCATTTCCCACGGTCGGCAGTGAGTTCACATTACCGGCCGTGGGAAATGACCGGTAATTACCTCTTCTGTCTGCTGCGAGGCTGCATTCATTCAGCGCTGTGTGTCGGTCGCGGCTGGATGGAAGCAGCGCAGGACCTGTGGATTATGCTGGAGCTGTGGATTACGCCGGAGCTTTGTTTCGGGAGGGGTTAATAAAAGGGTGAACGAGGCTTGTTTGTGTTTTTATTTAAAATAAAGGATTTTTTGGTGTGTTTTATTCACTTTACTTACGGGTTGATCATGTCAGCTGTCACATAGACGCTGCCATGATCAAGCCTGGAGTTAATGGCAGTGATCCGCCACCATTAACCCCTTGTATTACCCTGACTGCCACTGCTACACGGCGGCAGGAAGAGCCGGGGACACGCCGGTACTGCCGCATAATGCATGCGACAGTGCCGGGGCAGCTGCGGCTGATATTCTCGGCTGCCGGAGGGGGAGTGAGGCGGGGGACATTACCCCTGCCCCTCTCCCTCCCCAGCCTGAGAATACCGGGCCGCCGCTGTGTGCTTACCTCGGCTGGACGGTAAATATGCAGCGGAGCCCACGTGTTTTGTTTTCTATATTTCCATTTGCTTTCTATGTGTGTTCTATGTGTCTGTGTCTATGTGTTCTGTGTCTGTGTCTGTCTGTTTGTTTACTCTCTTCCTGTAATGACATCACTTCCCTGCAAAACCGCAGACAAGCGATGTACATTACCGGAGGTAAACCGCGAAATACCGCAGGGAATACCGCAGGGAATAACGCAGTGAACCGCACAGAATTTGCTGCCTGCGTTATTCCCTGCGGGATTTCACGATTACATTGGAGTCAATGGAGTGAAATCCCGCGGCGACGTGCGTAAAAGAATTGACATGCAATCGTTTTTGCTGCGGGAATCCCGCAGCAAAACATGCAGCTGTCAAAATCCGCCTAGTGCGCACAGGATTTTTTTTTCCCATAGGTTTTGCTGGTGATTCACTGCAGAGATGTTATGAACATTTTCTGCAGTGAAACATGCAGCAAAACCGCAAAAAATCCGCGGCAAAATCCGGTAAGTGCGCACAGGGCCTTAATCTTGCTGACTTCTCTTTTACTGGTGCGTGTGCCCTCTAGTGGGCCTTACTCTAACTGCTCCTTGGAGTTCAATCTCCATTCTGCTTCTGCGCCCCCTGGTGGAAATCTGACATCATCATTGACATCTTATGTGGTGCCTCACATGACCGGAAAGCCGAAAAGAGAAGAAGATGGAAAAGACAGAGGAGCAGGAGAGGGGGAATATAAGATTTTTCTTTTATTGTTAACCCCTTCTCGGTCCTAAGAATCCAGAAAAGTTACAACATTTTGGCCTACATTTTTTTTTATTCTAATTGGATCACAAACAAATGTGGTTTACGGCTAACCTAATTTTTTTGGGGGAAATTCGTAACAAATGTGATTTTTTTTTTTTTTTTTTTTTAAAAATGAATCCATTCTCTCATCTCTAATTACTAATGAATGACAGCAAGCAGAGGTCTTGAAATCAGTAAGGAATTGTTAACGTTTCACTCTACAGAGAATAGCATTAATTGATGGCCTTTTATCACCTGCAGATAGGATTCCTGCTTTCTTTCGAGCGCCTCCCGCAAATGCAGGAAAAGAGCGACTTCGAGATCGAAGGTCTGGATTTCATGGTGAGACAATTGTTACTTTTGCTGAATATATGATTAGACACATACGGTATAGACTGTATACATTCACTACCTGGTATATCCTCCACAGTATGCTGCCCTCTGCTGGACAGAATTAATAGATCCACTTACACTTTTGGTTTCTCCTGTGTTATATAGAGGAGCAATCAAACTTTAATTTTTAGTCTTTGCTGTTGATTTTAACCCATTTGTGAAAGGATACATATCTAATATATAAAGCTGAGTGTATGTATGTATGTTTGTTTGTATGTGTGTTTGTGTGTGTCCGCTTAAGGAATCCGCACCGTCGCATTTACAATCACGAAATTTTGCAGACACCCCATGTGACTCAGGGAACGTCATAGACTGTTTTGAGGGGAAAATTTATCCCCACGCTTTAGTTACTCTCCAAAAAAATCTGCCTCCATTAAAGTGAATGGAGCCTGGAACTACAGGTCATTAATAGGAGATGTGATTGGTTGTTATAGGAATAAAATAAATTGTTAGTATAAGAAGCTTATGTGTGAGGTAATAAGATGTCGGTGGGGAGACAGGGAGAGACAGGCAGACAGGGAAAGAGAGAGAGAGACAGAAAGCGACCGAGACAGGGAAAGCGACCGAGACAGGGAAAGCGACCGAGACAGGGAAAGCGACCGAGACAGGGAAAGCGACCGAGACAGGGAAAGCGACCGAGACAGGGAAAGCGACCGAGACAGACCACCAAAGACAGACAGACACAAACAGAGACTGGGAAAGAGACAGAGAGACAGTTACTATCCCGGGCAACGCCGGGTGCTACTGCTAGTTTTTAATAGATAGGGGTGCCCGTAGTAACCTATATATATGTGTGGATTCAGCTAAAGACCTATACTGACTATATTTCATGTGATCCAAATATTATAGTGGTGTAACAATGCTGGTACTGGTATATTTGTCCAAGACTTTTTTTTAGATAGCCTATCAATATTGGATGACTGGGGGTATGATAGCTGATCAATGCAAGGTATCAGACCCCCACCGATATCATATTGAAATCTTACCATAAGGAAAGCCCAGGACACCCCATTTAAAGGGTTACAGTATTGCCATCTTCACAAATGCATATTGTTGGATAGTGCTTGTAAAAACTAGCACTTTTGCAATTTACTGTTTGTTAAAATTTTCATTCTTTCTTGAGATATTAAGACGTTTCTTTTGTTTACATTTTGTTGCCTAGGAGACCGACCACCCCTACAGTGTGACAACAGTGGCCAAATGTATACAGGGCTTACATTCTCTTTTCTATTGAGCTAGTAAGCGTTGTTTTGAAGCTGGCCGTGATCACAGGAGCTCTCTATTAGCTCATTATACCGTCAGCTTCAGCGCTCTGCTTACAAACAAGACAGCAGCAGTGGACGGTCACCTAGGCAACAGAGCTGTAAACAAAAGAAAAGTGTTAATATCTCAAGATTGAGTGACAATTTTAATAAACAGTAAATTGGAAAAGTGCTTTTTTTTCCGAGCTCTATCATCCGATAATATCCATCTGTGTCGAGGGGAATAACCTTTTAAGGCCACCTTTACATATAGTTAAAAAATACACTAGAAAATGTCATATAAAGCCAAAACTGGCAAAACAAGTTGTTCCTTTCAGTGACTAAAACATATTACACGTATACACTATAGTGGCGGTAGACGTGTATTCACATCCTAATTATCTGTGCAATTCTGTAACATTTTGTCTTGAGCAGTTTCTGTCGAATGATCGACTCCATTACAGAAGCGCCCGGACCAAAGAGCTGGATAAAGTCCTAGGGGATCTCCATTGTGAGATAAGAGGTTGGACATTTAATCAACATTTATAGGTGGGGAAAGGATCACACAGGATATAAAGCATACCTCCTGAGCATTTGTGCCGAAACACAGTCGACGCCAAGAGCTCACATCCAGCCTATATTACTGGGAGAGACACACAGACCTGACATCCAGCCAATATTACTGGGAGAAACACACAGCGCTCACATCCAGCCTATATTACTGGGAGACACACAGAGCTCACATCCAGCCTATATTACTGGGAGATACACACAGAGCTCACATCCAGCCTATATTGCTGGGAGACACACAGAGCTCATATCCAGCCTATATTACTGGGAGACACACAGAGCTCACATCCAGCCTATATTGCTGGGAGACACACAGAGCTCATATCCAGCCTATATTACTGGGAGACACACAGCCCTCACATCCAGCCTATATTACTGGGAGAGACACACAGGGCTCACATCCAGCCTATATTACTGGGAGAGACACACAGACCTCACATCCAGCCTATATTACTGGGAGAGACACTCAGAGCTCACATCCAGCCTATATTTCTGGGAGAGACACAGAGCTCACATCCAGCCTATATTACTGGGAGAGACACACAGAGCTCACATCCAGCCTATATTACTAGGAGAGACATACAAACCTCACATCCAGCCTATATTACTGGGAGAGACACACAGAGCTCACATCCAGCCTATATTACTGGGAGAGACACACATAGCTCACATCTAGCCTATATTACTGGGAGAGACACGCAGAGCTCACATCCAGCCTATATTACTGGGAGAAACACACAGACCTCACATCCAGCTTATATTTCTGGGAGAGACACACATAGCTCACATCTAGCCTATATTACTGGGAGAGACACGCAGAGCTCACATCCAGCCTATATTACTGGGAGAGACACGCAGAGGTCATATCCAGCCTATATTACTGGGGGAGACACACAGAGCTCACATCCAGCCTATATTACTGGGAGAAACACACAGAGCTCACATCCAGCCTATATTACTGGGAGAGACGCACAGAGCTCACATCCAGCCTATATTACTGGGAGACACACACAGAGCTCACATCCAGCCTATATTTCTGGGAGAGACACACATAGCTCACATCCAGCCTATATTTCTGGGAGAGACACAGAGCTCACATCCAGCCTATATTACTGGGAGAGACATACAGACCTCACATCCAGCCTATATTACTAGGAGAGACACACAGACCTCACATCCAGCCCATATTTCTGGGAGAGACACACATAGCTCACATCTAGCCTATATTACTGGGAGAGACATACAGACCTCACATCCAGCCTATATTACTGAGAGAGACACGTAGAGGTCACATCCAGCCTATATTACTGGGGGAGACACACAGAGCTCACATCCAGCCTATATTACTAGGAGAGACATACAAACCTTACATCCAGCCTATATTACTGGGAGAGACACACAGAGCTCACATCCAGCCTATATTTCTGGGAGAGACATACATAGCTCACATCCAGCCTATATTACTGGGAGAGACATACAGACCTCACATCCAGCCTATATTACTGGGAGAGACATACAGACCTCACATCCAGCCTATATTACTGGGAGAGACCTACAGACCTCACATCCAACCTATATTACTGGGAGAGACACACAGAGCTCACATCCAACCTATATTACTGGGAGAGACATACAGACCTCCCATCCAGCCTATATTACTGGGAGAGACACACAGAGCTCACATCCAGCCTATATTACTGGGAGAGACACACATAGCTCACATCCAGCCTATATTTCTGGGAGAGACATACATAGCTCACATCCAGCCTATATTACTGGGAGTGACACACAGAGCTCACATCCAGCCTATATTACTGGGAGAGACATACAGACCTCACATCCAGCCTATATTACTGGGAGAGACACGCAGAGGTCACATCCAGCCTATATTACTGGGAGTGACACACAGAGCTCACATCCAGCCTATATTACTGGGAGAGACACACATAGCTCACATCCAGCCTATATTACTAGGAGAGACACACAGAGCTCACATCCAGCCTATATTACTGGGAGAGACACACAGAGCTCACATCCAGCCTATATTACTGGGAGAGACACACAGAGCTCACATCCAGCCTATATTACTGGGAGAGACATACAGACCTCACATCCAGCCTATATTACTGGGAGAGGCACACAGAGCTCACATCCAGCCTATATTACTGGGAGAGACACACAGAGCTCACATCCAGCCTATATTACTGGGAGAGACATACAGACCTCACATCCAGCCTATATTCCTGGGAGAGGCACACAGACCTCACATCCAGCCTATATTACTGGGAGAGACACACAGAGCTCACATCCAGCCTATATTACTGGGAGAGGCACACAGAGCTCACATCCAGCCTATATTACTGGGAGAGACATACAGACCTCACATCCAGCCTATATTACTGGGAGAGACACACAGAGCTCACATCCAGCCTATATTACTGGGAGAGACACGCAGACCTCACATCCAGCCTATATTACTAGGAGAGACACACAGCGCTCACATACAGCCTATATTACTGGAAAAGACACACATAGCTCACATCTAGCCTAGATTACTGGGAGAGACATACAGACCTCACATCCAGCCTATATTACTAGGAGAGACATACAAACCTTACACACAGCCTATATTACTGGGAGAGACACACAGAGCTCACATCCAGCCTATATTACTGGGAGAGACACACAGAGCTCACATCCAGCCTATATTTCTGGGAGAGACATACATAGCTCACATCCAGCCTATATTACTGGGAGTGACACACAGAGCTCACATCCAGCCTATATTACTGGGAGAGACACGCAGAGGTCACATCCAGCCTATATTACTGGGAGTGACACACAGAGCTCACATCCAGCCTATATTACTGGGAGTGACACACAGAGCTCACATCCAGCCTATATTACTGGGAGAGACATACAGACCTCACATCCAGCCTATATTACTGGGAGAGACACACAGAGCTCACATCCAGCCTATATTACTGGGAGAGACATACAGACCTCACATCCAGCCTATATTACTGGGAGAGACACACAGAGCTCACATCCAGCCTATATTACTGGGAGAGACACACAGCTCACATCCAGCCTATATTACTGGGAGAGACATACAAACCTCACATCCAGCCTATATTACTAGGAGACACTCACAGACCTATCCTAAGGCTTGATCATCAATAATCAGTTGGATGTATCCTTGGGAATCCACTAGTGCACCTAACATGTGTGTCCTCCACAGACCACGAGACCATGATAATGCATCAGCTGCAGACATTGATCCTGGAGCGGTCAGCAGTTTTACACGAGGTGACGGAGTACGTCGGGCAGCTGGACGCTCTCCTCGCCATGGCCGTCTCCGCTCGTGAGAATGGATATGTCCGACCATGTTACACTTCAAACAACGTCATTAATATAAAGGAAGGCAGGTGAGAAGGAAGGAAGATCCGGCATGTCTTACATATTCATATCCTCGTGGCTGGCGTTATACTGTCTTCTTCTGTCTAGACACCCCATTATGGTATTTTGCTCTGGAACTTTCGTCCCAAATCCAATGGAAACAGAAGAGCAAGAGAAGAGGATAAAAATCGTGACAGGGCCCAACTCGTGTGGGAAGAGCGTATATCTGAAACAGGTACCGAGGATAGGAAAAAGTTTATTCATCGTCTGATAAATTTATAACATTTTGTCTGTTTAAAGTCACCACTAGGGGGAGCTCACTAAATATAGATTTATATTATTAGCTTTAGCATTAGGGTCCTGGTATATGGAGCCGGCTCAGGAGCTGAACTTACTAAGAACAAGGCAAGTAACTGCTATGTTACACTGCCAGCGCCTGCCTCCATCAGCAGCAACCAGAGCTAGCTTGTCATGCTGGGTATGGGAAAGTACCAAGTGAATAGCGAAAGGAGAGGGAAAGCCTGTTCTAGAGAAGGGGGAGATGGTGACCCCTGACCAAACATACCGCTGGCCCCGGCTTCCTTCACCATCCTAGATAGGTTTCTCACTTATGCGCCAAGCCGGATACCTAACCCTGGCTGACCCTGAAATAGGTCCTAGGTAGGGAAAGGATGGGATGAGTGCTTAGTCAATCCCACTAAGCCCTAAAGAAGACACAAGGATCACAACCAGGGGGAGTGAACAAATAACTTATCTCCAGATGACTCAGGTAGAGGAACAGCAACAACAACAAAGTTTCTCCAGATTAATGCAAGCCGACTGCTTGCACTGAAGACTTGTTAAGGGTATAAGAGCTATCACCAGCACAGAGTAAGGCGAGATGAGGGTATTTATTAAAGACACCAAATTAAGTGCTGATGATTAACAACTGAAAAGGTGAGGAAATCAGCAGGGTCCTGAAGAGGAAGGGATAAACACCAAGCAGGGAAAAAGGGAAAGTCAGAGAGCAGCTTGTGTAGCCAAACGCTGAGACCTTCTACAACCGGAAACGACAGGACTGTCTGTCATGTGTGACACATCTGTGACATAGCACCCATCACTACTGTTTAACCATTTCAATTTTGTGAAGGTGTAGCATTGCGAAGGGTGGTTGAGAGTCCTCCATTAGCGAGGGGGGTGCTGATGGCAAGTGGGGATACCAATACGTTTAAAGGTGATTGGGATTTTTACTATATATTGAATACATTGAACTATTGTAGCTGTACTGTATATACACAATGTATGTATGTGTGTATATATATGTGTGTATATATATATATATATATATATATATATATATATATATATATATATATATATATATACATACACACATATTATATAATATGTGTGTGTATATATATATATATATAATGTGTGTGTGTGTATGTGTGTATATATATATATATATATATATATATATATATATATATATATATAATATGATATAATATGTGTGTGTGTGTGTGTATATATATATATATATATATATATATATATATATATATATATATATATATAAATATAGAGAGAGAGAGAGAGAGAGAGTAATAAAAATAAGTTTTAAAAATATTGTGATTGTTAAAAATCCACATTTGACTTTTAGGATCGCTACTTCCAATAGGTGGCACTGCGCTAGAGTTTGTCTCCATTCCTGGAGAGATAATTTGAAAAATATTGAACACATTTTTAAAAAATACAGATGTTTTTGTTACCTCCCTTTTTCCCCATTGAAAAATAAACATATAAAAGCATGAAAAAAATCAACATTTTCTGTAAGAGTGCGATTTATGAAAATGATTCAACTGTTAATGTAAACGGCATAAAGAAAAATTATTCGGACGCCAAAATTGCTGTTTTTCAGCCACTGCACCTCCCCCAGAATTTTTTTCCCCATTTTTCAGTACACTTTATACTAAAAGGAATGATGTCGTTGAAAACTACAACTTGTCCAAAAATTAAACAAAAAACCCCATGTCAATTAGAAAGACAAAAAATGTAGTATCCTACAAGAAGGGAAAGAAAGAACTAAAGCATAAAAATTAAAATTTTCCCGGTCATGAGGGGATTAAACCCAACTTGGGTCACAAGAATCTGTTTGCAGCAGCTCCCCCCGATGTGTTTGCAGGTAGCCACTACAACAAAGGTGCAATAAATCGGGGACGCCGATCACGTCTGAGTCCGCTGTCTCCTCGGGCCTTACGTCATCTCGGCCGTGCTGCTATGGTGCAGAACCCACTGACTCTTCACATTGATTCTTTTCTTCTCAGGTGGGTCTCATTGTCTTCATGGCTATGATCGGCAGTTACGTCCCTGCCTCCTATGCCGAAATCGGACCCATCGATGGGATCTTTACTCGATTGCAAACACGGGAATCTGTTTCTCTCGGTTTGTCCACTTTCATGATTGACTTAAACCAGGTTTGTAGCCCCTTTTTATTTCTAATGTACCATACTCTGGCTCTGGTGTCTCTCGTGGCATTTTTCTCTCTAGAAAACAGCATCAAAAACATATTTACAAAGTCTCCCATCTGTTTGTGTTGTGGTGGATGAAGCTCTATGGTAGTCGGTAGCGTTCACACAGGCAGGCGATGCAGCTATGTCCCTGACAGGTACAGTCCAAACAAAAAGAGCCTTTCTTGGGCAGAAAAGGTAAAACGGGACCAAAACACAAAATAAACAGTCCATAAATTGCATGGCCTCATCTGTTTAGAGACTGGGCCACATAAAGGAGGTTCTTCACCTCCTCACACAGAACACTTTAGAGACAGCTCAGATGCTTTTAGTAGGATCTGAGGGAGTTGATACACACGGCACTTCTGGGGGGTGCTCAAGTAAGGTCCAAAACCGTCTCAAGTAGATGTAGAAACTTGGCACTCAAGATAAATGTGAATAGTGGTCTTTTATTGAGAGGAACTTGTAGGACCAGCACATGCACAGACGTTTCGGTCAAAGACCTTAATCAGTGGGCGTGTAGGGGGTCCTCAGAAGGTGTCGCAACAGGCGTAGTCAGGTATGATGTGGTGTCCACCGTGTCATACCTGACTATGCCAAGTTTCTACATCTATTTAGTAGGATCTGGACAGCCTGTAAAACCTGGTTTTGAGGTGTCGGAGTGGTCAGTCCCACTGAAGACTTCTGGTCACTACTACTACAACCCGACTCCAAAATCTGGGCCCATTAAAACCCTCACAATACTATACATGCTTGAGCCTTCTTCTCCAGGTCTTACATCACCGAGGCTAGCCACCTCAGTGATACATACCTCTCGTCCAGGACCTGTTCGGTTGCAACCTTACAGCACCAATGCAGAATACTATGTCTCCGTGGTAACAGACTACAAAAGACCCCTGTGTAGTCTGACTCTGCAGTCAAGCTCCTAATGAAATTCAGTAGGTTACCGACAGATTATATGGACTGCAGAATTAGCACCTTACTCAGGTATAAGGTGACAGATACAGAACCTTTGCAGAGGGACTGTATACAGATAGTCGTAAATTTCTTCATCGTTCCTATGGGAGACCCAGACCATGGGTGTATAGCTTCTGCCTCCGGAGGACACACAAAGTACTACACTAAAAAGTGTAGCTCCTCCCTCCGAGCATATACACCCCCTGGATAACCAAATATAGCCAGTTCAATGCTTTGTGTTCAGGAGGCACACATCCACACATGCATTCTCATCTGATTTTGATTTTTGGAAAGAGTTTGAAGAAAAGCGGGTCCAAGCCTGGACTCCCGGCATGTCCCTTCTCACCCCACTGTGTCGGCGGTGTTGTTAAGGTTGATTTCAGGGCTGGAGCCTTACATGCCGCGCTCCTTCACCATCCCTCGGGCTCTGGCTTGAAGTGGGAGCCAGCACGGTTCTCCCTGCCTTGCAGGAGACCGGTCTCCATCCGCAGCCCTTTCAGGATCCTGCCGGACGGAGCACTCATCCCTCAGGGACCTGGCCCTGCGTCTCACAAGCTAAGTATCTGAGACATTATTATCAGGGGGTCCCTTGTACTTTATTGTTGGGGAGAGTGTGCTGTGTATGTATTCTGACATTTCCGGCCGGTTCTCTGGTTTTCACCAGAGAACCGCGCCGATGGTGCATGCGCGCCGGCCGCATCGTTAAATCTAGGCCCCGGCTTCGCCTGAGGCCTAGTTTCGTTTTCACTGCCCCTGCATGCCAATCATGCAGAGGGACAGTGCGGCTCCGCCCAGCGGCCGTTCGGCTCAGGAGAGGGACACTCCTCTCTGAGGAAATGTTTCCCTCCCCTGTATATCTCCTTGGCCCTCGGGATCCCGCTCTTAGAGTAGGCCCCGCCCCCCTCTCCTCGCTCCGGCTTGGGCAGAAGCGCCATTTTATCAGCGTTCTTATCTCAGCACAGCGATCGGCGCTGGCTGCAGTATCTCTCTGGGGGTCCGGGCTGTGGGATCTGGGGGTCACAGAGAGGGGTTGGCAGAATGTCAGACGGTATGGCAAGCCACAACCTCCGGTTGTGGACCGGCTTATATTATATACTCTGCTTATGTACTCTGCTGGGGGTCATTCTGACTCAGAGCCCCCACTTCAGCAGCATGTCTCACACGAGCAGCAAGGCTGCAAGGCTGTACTCAATATACACTGCAGTATGCCTGTACCGAGCACATAACCACATTGTGATGCCTGCTCTAACATGGTGGTGCCTCAGCCTGGAGTCTCATCCCCAGTGGTTCCTCCGGCTGCTCCGGCTCCGGTGGCTGAACCCCCGGCTTGGGAAGAATCCTTCTCTCCATGGGACAGCTGTCCCGGACTCTGCTGAGCATGCATCAGCCCCCTTCTCAGGGCGCTTCTGCTGCTACGGCTCGCTCAGCAAAGCTCACAGAGGATTCTCAATCTGGTCTCAGACCCCATCCTCCTAAAAGGAGACGCAGGGTCCCCCACTGATCTGTCCGAAAGTAACGCAGGTGCTAGTGATTTGATTGCGTCCATTAATTTTGTACTGGACCTCAATCCGCCTGTATCAGAGGAGCAACCCTCTCTGGCAGAAAAGCACCAGTTTACCTTGCCCAAGAGAACAAGGAGTGTGTTCCTTAACCACTCCAGTTTTCAGGCCACTGTGACCAAGCCTAGGGCCTGTCCTGACAGACGCTGCCCAAGGCGTGGTTCTGATGACCGTTTTCCGTTTCCACCAGAGGTGGTCAAGGAGTGGGCTCATTCACCAAAGGTAGACCCTCCGGTGTCTAGACTCTCAGCCCGGACAGTTGTATCAGTGGCTGATGACACCTCTCTTAAGGATTCCCTGGCGGGAAGAGTAACTGACCGCCAGGTTGACCTTCTGGCCAAATCTGTATCTGAGGCGGCAGGGGTCTCGTTTTCCCCATCTTTTGCCGCAGTGTGGGCTCTCATAGCCATCTCTGCTTCTCTAGAGGAGATGCATTCCCTCACCAGGGACTCTATGCCCGAAATGGTTGCCTTAACTTCCAGGCTTCAGCCTTTTCATCCTATGCCATGTCTGCCATGCTGGAGGCTTCTCACCGCACTGCGGTGGCTTCGGCTAATTCTCTCGCTATGCGCAGGATCTTGTGGCTTCGAGAGTGGAAGGCAGACGCTTCTTCAATGAAGTACCTTGCTGGGCTCCCATTTGCTGGGCCCAGGCTGTTCGGTGAACAACTGGATGAAATTATTCAGGAAGCTACTGGTGGGAAGAGTACTTCCATGCCACAAACCAAAACCAGGAACCTGTCCAGGGCAGGAACCAGTCGAGGTTTCGTTCCTTTCGTTCCTCCAACTGGTCGTCCTCTAAGCCCTCGGCCTCGTCCACTAACTCAGCCAAGGACCAAAAACCCATCTGACGCACGAAGCCGCGTCCTCAGAGCAGGAGCTGCTGCCACTAAGGTAGCCTCCTCTTGACTATCTGGCCGCGCCAGCAACGTCTTTGGTCGGTGGCAGGCTCTCCCGCTTTGGCGACGTGTGTTTTCAACACGTCTCCGATCAGTGGGTGCGGGATATCATCTCCCACGGCTACAGGATAGAATTCTATCCAGCCCGCCAAACAGATTTTCTTTTTCGCTCCTAATTGGGAGACCCAGACAGTGGGTGTATAGCTACTGCCTCTGGAGGCCGCACAAAGAACTACACTTAAAAGTGTAAGGCCCCTCCCCTTCTGGCTATACACCCTCCCGTAGGAGTACGGATTCCTCAGTTTTAGCTTTGTGCGCAGGAGGTCAGACACGCACGCATAGCTCCATTGTTTTTAGTCAGCAGCAGCTGCTGACTATGTCGGATGGAAGAAAAGAGGGCCCATACAGGGCTCCCAGCATGCTCCCTTCTCACCCCACTGTATGTCGGAGGTGTTTGTAAGGTTGAGGTACCCATTGCGGGTACGGCGGCAGGAGCCCACATGCTGATTCCTTCCCCATCCCTTTTTACAGGGCTCTGGGTGAAGTGGGATTTACTGGTCTCCAGGCACTGAGACCGTGCTCCATCTACAGCCCCTGGAGAAGATGCTGGATGGAGCGGAGTACATCAGGGACATGGCCCTGCTTCCTCAAGGTACTCTGTGTCCCCGTGCATTTGGCGCTCACACCGCAGCATGCTGGGTGTTGTAGTGCGCCGGGGGACATCAGCGCTACGGCGCTTGTGCGATGGCCTCATTCAGCTTCGCTGAAGCAGGCACACTTCTGGGAATCGGTCGCGCCGGCCGCTGGGACTGCGGCGCGGCTGGCACTTGTGGTGCGCCGGGGACTTCAGCGCGGCCCGCGCTTTTACGGCGGCCGCGCTGATAACTCGAGTCCCCGGCTTTTGCGGCCTGCTTCCGTTCGTTCCCGCCCCCAGACCTGCCAGTCAGGAGAGGGGCGGGACGCTGGTCAGTGCATCAGCGCTGAGGGCTGGAGTCGTTTTTACATACTCCAGCCCTCACAGTAGGCACAGAGGGGACACTGTTTCCCGCACTTTTGTTTGGGAACTCCCACGGACCGCCCCTCTCCACAGACGCCGGCAGCCATTCCTGCTGACACGCTGAGCTGCAGAGGGGAGCCGGGGAGACCCAGACAAGGAATTCTGCGCCTCTTACCCGCTATTCAGCGGGCGGTAAGCAGCCCTCAGGGCTCACCCCCTCTTGTGCCAGTAGTATTCTTAGTATTTTGTTTCTACAGATACTTGGTATTACATAGCGCTGGTCGCCCTTTGGCTATAGACTCTCTCACATTGCAGAGAGCCAGCAGCATGTCGTCCGTAAAACGCAAGGGTGCCAAGGCACAGACATTATATGCTTCCTGCACCGCATGTGGGACTTTTCTACCGGCAGGCTCCACGGACCCCCATTGTGTGCAGTGCTCGGCCCCTGCGGCGCTTGCACAGTCGGGACCTCTGCTGGACGTGACCCAGGGTGTACCACCTGTGAATGCTGTCCAAGTGACAGGAACTGAGTTTGCAGCTTTTGCTGACAGAATGTCTCTCACTATGTCACAAATTCTTGACACATTGCGAGCTAGGCCTGTACTTCAGGCCACGGACACTGTGCAATCATTGCCCCCTGGTCCCCCTCAGCTGAATTACCTCCAAGCTCCGGGACGGGCATATACACCTCAGGGTGAAGACTCTGACTCGGACGATGGCCCCGGGCAGCCTAAGCGGGCTCGCTATGACGGGCCTTCACATTCATCTCAATGGTCAGGATCCCAGCGAGATGAATCTATGGGTGATGAGGCGGACGTAACTGATCAGGATTCTGATCCTGGGACCGCTCTCAATCTAGATACACCAGATGGTGACGCCATAGTTAATGATCTTATATTTAACATCAATAAGATGTTAAATATTTCCCCACCAGCTCCTCTTGTAGAGGAGTCAGCTTCGCAGCACGAGAGAATCCATTTCAGATACCCTAAGCGTACATTAAGCACTTTTCTGGACCACGCTGACTTTAGAGACGCAATCCAGAAACCCCACGCTTATCCTGAAAGGCGTTTTTCTAAACGGCTTAAAGATACACGCTATCCTTTTCCCCCTGAGGTGGTCAAGGGTTGGACCCAGTGTCCAAAAGTGGATCCTCCAATTTCCAGGCTTGCAGCTAGATCCTTGGTTGCAGTTGAAGATGGAGCGGCACTTAAAGATGCCACTGACAGGCAGATGGAGCTCTGGCTGAAATCCATCTATGAAGCGATTGGAGCGTCATTAGCGCCTTCTTTTGCGGCCGTATGGGCACTCCAAGCTATCTCAGCCGGGCTTGCGCGAGTCGACTCAGTCACACGTGCATTTGCCCCGCAGGTAGCACCATTGACCTCGCAAATGGCGGCATTCGCGTCGTACGCGATTAATGCTGTTCTTGACGCTACAAGCCGCACGGCAGTGGCGTCAGCCAACTCCGTTGTTTTGCGTAGGGCCCTGTGGTTGAGACATTGGAAAGCAGATTCTCATTCCAAGAAGTGCTTAACCAATTTGCCTTTTTCTCGTGACCGATTGTTTGGAGAGCGTTTGGATGAAATCATCAAACACTCCAAGGGTAAGGACTCATCCTTACCGCAACACAGACAAAACAAACCCCAACAGAGGAAGGGTCAGTCTGGTTATCGGTCCTTTCGAGGACCGGGCAGGTCCCAATTCGCCTCGTCAAAAAAGACTCAAAAAGACCAGAGACGCTCAGATTCTTGGAGGTCTCAGTCACGCCCAAAAAGGACAGCCGGAGGAACCGTTGCCAAGACGGCGTCCTCCTGACTTGCGGTCTCCGATTCCCACACCCGCGGTCGGTGGGAGGCTTTCCCACTTTGGCGACATTTGGCTGTCACGCGTCAAAGACCGTTGGGTGAGGGATATTCTGTCTCACGGGTACAGGATAGAGTTCAGTTCTCGTCCGCCAACTCGTTTCTTCAGAACTTCTCCACCACCAGACCGAGCCGATGCTCTGTTGCAGGCGGTGGCCGCTCTAAAGGCGGAAGGAGTGGTGACCTCCGTCCCTCTTCAGGAACAAGGTCACGGTTTTTACTCCAATCTGTTTGTGGTCCCAAAAAAGGACGGATCGTATCGACCCGTCCTGGATCTAAAGTTGCTCAACAGACACGTAAAAGTCAGGAGGTTCCGGATGGAATCCCTACGCTCCGTCATAGCCTCAATGTCTCAAGGAGATTTTCTAGCATCGATAGATATCAAAGATGCGTATCTCCACGTGCCGATTGCACCAGAGCATCAGCGTTTCCTACGCTTCGTCATACACGACGAACACCTGCAGTTCGTAGCGTTACCTTTCGGTCTGGCAACAGCCCCCCGGGTCTTCACCAAAGTCATGGCAGCAGTAGTAGCTGTTCTGCACTCGCAGGGTCACTCGGTCATCCCGTATCTAGACGACCTGCTTATAAAGGCACCCTCTCAAGAGGCATGCCAACACAGTCTGAAGGTGGCACTAGACACTCTCCAGAGTTTCGGGTGGATTATCAACTTTCCAAAGTCTCATCTAACCCCGACCCAATCTCTGACTTATCTTGGCATGGAGTTTCATACTCTCTCAGCGATAGTGAGGCTTCCACTGGACAAGCAGTGCTCGCTACGGACGGGAGTGCAATCTCTCCTTCAGAGCCAGTCGCACTCACTGAGGCGCCTCATGCATTTCCTAGGAAAGATGGTAGCAGCAATGGAGGCAGTCCCGTTCGCGCAGTTTCATCTGCGCCCTCTACAATGGGACATTCTACGCCAATGGGATGGGAAATCGACGTCCCTCGACAGGACTGTCTCCCTCTCTCAGACTGCCAAGGACTCTCTGCGTTGGTGGCTTCTCCCCACCTCATTGTCACAGGGAAAGTCGTTCCTTCCCCCGTCCTGGGCAGTGGTCACGACGGATGCGAGCCTATCAGGGTGGGGAGCGGTGTTTCTCCACCACAGGGCTCAGGGGACGTGGACTCAGGAAGAGTCCACCCTGCAGATCAATGTTCTGGAAATCAGAGCAATCTATCTTGCCCTGCGAGCCTTCCAACAATGGCTGGAAGGCAAGCAGATTCGGATTCAGTCGGACATTTCCACGGCGGTGGCGTACATCAACCACCAAGGGGGAACACGCAGTCGCCAAGCTTTTCAAGAAGTCCAGCGGATTTTGACGTGGGTGGAAAGCAGAGCGTCCACCATATCCGCAGTTCACATCCCAGGCGTGGAAAACTGGGAAGCAGACTTTCTCAGTCGCCAGGGCATGGACGCAGGAGAATGGTCCCTTCACCCGGACGTGTTTCAGCAGATCTGTTGCCGCTGGGGGACGCCGGACGTCGATCTGATGGCGTCACGGCACAACAACAAGGTCCCAGTTTTCATGGCACGGTCTCACGATCACCGAGCGCTGGCGGCAGACGCCTTGGTTCAGGATTGGTCGCAATTCCGACTCCCCTATGTGTTCCCACCTCTAGCATTGTTACCCAGAGTTCTCCGGAAAATCAAGTCCGACTGCCATCGAGCCATACTCGTCGCTCCAGATTGGCCAAGAAGGTCGTGGTACCCGGATCTGTGGCATCTCACGGTAGGCCAACCGTGGACACTACCAAACCGTCCAGATTTGCTGTCTCAAGGGCCGTTTTTCCATCTGAATTCTGCGGCCCTGAACCTGACTGTGTGGCCATTGAGTCCTGGATCCTAGCGGCCTCAGGTTTATCTCATGAAGTTGTTGCCACAATGAGACAGGCTAGAAAACCATCCTCAGCTAAGATCTATCACAGGACGTGGAAGATATTCTTAGCGTGGTGCTTGGCTCAAGGGTTTTCTCCCTGGCCATTTGCATTGCCAATTTTTCTTTCCTTCCTGCAGTCTGGGTTGGAAAAAGGTTTGTCGCTTAGCTCGCTTAAGGGTCAAGTCTCCGCGCTATCCGTATTCTTTCAGAAGCGCTTGGCACGGCTTTCTAAAGTACGCACGTTTCTCCAAGGAGTTTGTCATATCGTTCCTCCTTACAAACGGCCATTGGAACCCTGGGATCTGAACAAGGTTCTCATTGCTCTCCAGAAGCCGCCTTTCGAGCCTTTGAAAGAGGTTCCCCTTTCTCGGCTTTCACAAAAGGTAGTTTTTCTTGTGGCGGTCACGTCTCTTCGAAGAGTGTCCGAGCTAGCGGCGTTATCTTGCAAATCTCCCTTCCTGGTGTTTCACCAAGACAAGGTAGTACTGCGTCCAATTCCAGAGTTTTCTCCCAAGGTGGTTTCTTCCTTTCATCTCAATCAGGATATCACTTTGCCATCTTTGTGTCCGCATCCAGTTCACCAATTTGAAAAGGGTTTACATCTGTTGGACCTGGTGAGAGCACTCAGGATTTACATTTCTCGCACGGCGTCTCTACGCCGTTCTGATGCGCTCTTTGTCCTAGTCGCTGGTCAGCATAAGGGATCGCAAGCTTCCAAATCCACCCTGGCGCGGTGGATCAAGGAACCAATTCTTCACACATACCGTTCTGCTGGGCTTCCGATTCCATCTGGACTGAAGGCCCATTCTACCAGAGCCGTGGGTGCGTCCTGGGCATTGCGGCATCAGGCTACGGCTCAGCAAGTGTGCCAGGCGGCTACCTGGTCGAGTCTGCACACGTTTACCAAACACTATCAAGTGCATACCTACGCTTCGGCAGATGCCAGCCTAGGTAGACAGGTCCTTCAGGCGGCGGTGGCCCACCTGTAGGAAGAGGCTGTCTGACAGCCCGTTCATGTGGTATCTTTTTACCCACCCAGGGACTGCTTTTGGACGTCCCACTGTCTGGGTCTCCCAATTAGGAGCGAAAAAGAAGAAGGGAATTTTGTTTACTTACCGTAAATTCCTTTTCTTCTAGCTCCAATTGGGAGACCCAGCACCCGCCCTATTTGTTCTTAGGGTTTCGTTTTTCGGGTGCACATGTTGTTCATGTTGTTTCTTAAGTTCTCCGATCTTGTTATCGGATTGAATTTGTTTTTGAAACTGTTATTGGCTTTCCTCCTTCTTGCTTTGGTACTAAAACTGAGGAATCCGTACTCCTACGGGAGGGTGTATAGCCAGAAGGGGAGGGGCCTTACACTTTTAAGTGTAGTTCTTTGTGCGGCCTCCAGAGGCAGTAGCTATACACCCACTGTCTGGGTCTCCCAATTGGAGCTAGAAGAAAAGGAATTTACGGTAAGTAAACAAAATTCCCTTCTTTTTCTGTCAACTCCCCTCTGCTCCAAGGCCGCCACTTTCTCACAGGCCGTGGCACCCTTGCAGGTCAACGGAGTAATTGTACCGGTTCCCGCCTGGGAACGGTTCAGAGGTTTCTACTCAAATCTCTTCCTAGTCCCCGAAAGGGACGGTTCCTTCCGGCCCATCCTGGATCTCAAGCTTCTCAAAAAGCATGTTCAGGTGCGGCATTTTCGCATGGAGTCTCTGTGATCAGTCATTGCCTCAATGACCTAAGGAGATTTCCTAGCATCCTCGACATCAGAGATGCCTATCTGCATGTGCCAATTGCAGTTTCATACCAGCGTTGGCTACGTTTTGCAATCGGAGAGGAACATTTCCAATTCGTGGCTCTTCCCTTCGGGTTAGCCACGGCCCCTCGAGTATTCATCAAGGTCATGGCAGCAGTGGTTGCGGTTCTGCACCTCCGGGGATTGGCAGTAATCCCTTTTTTCTGGACGACCTTCTAGTCAAGGCTTCATCCAGCGCAGACTGTTAGCGGAGTGTCTCGCTCACTCTCGCCACTCTAGTCCAATTCGGGTGGCTTGTCCTTTTCCCAAGTCCACTCTGACTCCGACCCAGAAGCTCATGTATCTAGGGATGCAATTCGAGACTCTGTCGGCACTTGTGAAGCTGCCCTTAGTCAAACAGCAGTCCCTCCACTGGCGGTGCGCCCTTTGCTGAGGCCCCACCGTCATTCCATCAGGCACCTAATGCAGGTGCTGGGTCAGATGGTAGCGTCAATGGAAGCGGTTTCCTTGCCCAGTTCCATCTGCGTCCTCTGCAGCTGGACATTCTCCGCTGTTGGGACAAGCGACCTTGCTCCTTGCACAGGTTAGTGGCTCTGTCGCCACAGACCAGGGGCTCCCTTCAGTGGTGGCTTCGGCCCCTCTCTCTTCAGGGACGCTCCTTCCTGGCCCCGTCCCGGGTGATCCTCACCACGGATGCCAGTCTATCCGGCTGGGGAGCAGTATATCTCCACCACAGAGTGCAGGGCACTTGGACCCCGTCCGAATCAGCCCTCTCGATCAATGTGCTGGAAATCAGAGCTGTGCTTCTAGCTCTCTTAGCCTTTCACCACCTGTTGGCGGGCAAGCACATTTGAGTCCGGTCAGACAACGCGACAGCGGTTGCCTACATCAACTGCCAGGGCGGGACACTCGGCCGCCTGGCAATGTTGGAGGTTCAACGCATCCTTCAGTGGACGGAGGACTCCAAGTCCAACATATCTGCAGTCCACATCCCAGGCGTGGAAAACTGGGAGGCAGATTATCTCAGCCGTCAAACCGTGGACAGCGGCGAGTGGGCTCTGCATCCGGCAGTGTTTCGGTCACTCTGCCACAAGGGGGGCACTCCGGAAGTGGATCTTCGCTCCCACGATCCTCAGGCCTTTGCAGCGGACGCGCTGGTTCAAGATTGGTCCCAGTTTCGTCTGTCTTACGTGTTTCCCCCTCTACCTCTTGCTCAGAGTCCTGCGCAAGCTCAGAATGGAGGGCGTCGGGTCATTCTCATTGCTCCAGACTGGCCCAGGTGAGCTTGGTACCCAGACCTGCTCCATCTGTCCGTAGAGGTGCCGTGGCATCTCCCGGACCGTTCAGACCTTCTCTCACAAGGTCCGTTTTTCCGCCTGAATTCTGCGGCTCTCAGATTGACGGCGTGGCTCTTGAATCCTGGATCTTGACGACTTCTGGTATCTCTCCTGAAGTCATCTCCACTATGACTCGGGCTCGGAAGTATTCCTTGGCCAAAATCTATCACAGGACCTGGAGAATTTTCCTGTCCTGGTGTCGCTCTCCGGCCATGCTTCTTGGCCTTCTTTTTCCTTGCCGACCCTTCTGTCCTTTCTGCAGTCCGTCTGCAGCTAGGACTATCCCTCAAGGGACAGGTCTCGGCTCTGTCAGTGTTGTGCCAGCGGCGTATCGCTCGGCTGGCTCAGGTGCGCTCCTTCATGCAGGGCGCATCTCACAGCATTCCGCCTTACCGGCGGCCCTTGGATCCCTGGGACCTTAATCTGGTCCTCACGGCTTTCCAGAAACCCCCCTTTGAGCCTCTTAGGGAGGTTTCTTTGTCTCGTCTTTCACAGAAAGTGGTCTTTCTAGTGGCCATAACTTCCCTCAGGAAAGTCTCTGATTTGACTGCGCTCTCTTCGGAGTCACCTTTTTTTGTTTTTCATCAAGACAAGGTGGTTCTCCGTCCGACTCGGGACTTTCTCCCTAAGGTGGTTTCTCCTTTCCACCTTAACCAGGACATTCCCTGCCTTCCTTTTGTCCGGCTCCTGTTCATCGCTTTGAAAAAGCGTTGCATACTCTGGATCTGGTGCGGGCGCTCCGGATCTATGTGTTTCGCACCGCTGTTGTTAGGCGGCGCACCTCTTTTTGTGCTGACCACAGGTCGGCGTGAGGGCCTCTCGGTTTCTAAGCCGACCCTAGCTCGTTGGATTAGGTCGGCCATTTCCGATGCCTACCAGTGTACTCAAGTGCCTCCCCCGCCAGGGATCAAGGCACACTCGACCAGAGCTGTCGGTGCCTCTTGGTTTCTCAGGCACCAGGCTACGGCTCAGCAGGTCGGTCAGGCTGCCACTTGGGCTAGTCTGCATACCTTTTCAAAGCACTACCAAGTGCATGCGCATGCTTCGGCAGATGCGAGCTTGGGCAGACGCATCCTTCAGGCGGCTGTCGCCCATTTGTGAAGTTAGGTTTCGCCTACTTCTCAGTTTTCTGTTTATTCCCACCCATGGACTGCTTTGAGACGTCCCATGGTCTGGGTCTCCCATAGGAACGATGAAGAAAAAGAGAATTTTGTTTACTTACCGTAAATTCTTTTTCTTATAGTTCCGTAATGGGAGACCCAGCACCCTCCCTGTTGCCTGTTGGCAGTTTTCTTGTTCCGTGTGTTTTCACCGGCTGTTGTTGTAGACAGAGGCTCCGGTTGTTCCGGTTCTTGCTCTATCTCTACTTGTGGGTGGCTGTTCTCCTTCAGCTTTTGCACTAAACTGGCTATATTTGGTTATCCAGGTGGTGTATATGCTCGGAGGGAGGAGCTACACTTTTTAGTGTAGTACTTTGTGTGTCCTCCGGAGGCAGAAGCTATACACCCATGGTCTGGGTCTCCCATTACGGAACTATAAGAAAAAGAATTTACGGTAAGTAAACACAATTCTCTTTTTTTTCCCAAACAAGACACGTTGATTTATTTTTTATTTTAGATGTATTGGCACAATAAGAAATAACTGTAATGACAGCCGTGCCCTTTTATCTAATATAATTTTGATAACATTAGATCATCATGTACTTTCTTTATCGCTTCATTTTGGGACATAGGAGACCATGGGTATATGCTTGCTGTCACCAGGAGGCAACAAGTGTGGCGCCCCTGAGGTTACAGTCGCCACAGAGAATTGCATCTGATTTTAGGTGTAATGCTAAACCCGGATCCTGAGGAGGTCAGTCCCGGTTTCACCACATTACACACCCACATACACACCAGGTTGTCCTGTTCCCACTGGGGACTGGGCTAGGGTCGGGTAATAAAGGGGTCGCCGACAGAGAGGCATTTTCAGGATGCCCTCATACAGGGGACCCAGTCCCACTAGGTTAGGACCTGGGAGGGATGAGGAGCAGCCGGCAGGGGGGGTCAGGAGGGCAGTCTATAGAGTTCTCCAGCAGGAGAGGAAAGGAGCAGACGTGTCTCATGGGTGCTCCGGTGGGAAGGAGGAAGAGTTCACGCGGTTGCCGTGGGGAGAGTGCATCTGCAGGACTCTAGGGAAGATCATACTTCACGTTGGTTTTCCAGAATCTGCCTGGACGGGGAAAGTTTCAAGCTTCCCTGGCCACACAGCGCCCGACAGCACAGTGCCAGAGAGGATCCGGGGCCTCAAATCAAGCCAGACCCCCTACCGCGGCACCTGCATATAGGGACAAGAGTCCTACTCGTGAAATCCCGGGTCCCCAAGTAGCTTCAAGCCAGGGGATCCACTGACAGGCGTTATAAGGAGGGAACCCACTGAACACCAAAGCGGACTGATCTCTAAAGGGATTCTGGTTCAACTGAGCCCATCATAGCAAGTGACCGGTATTACCTGGGTGAGCGGCACAGCACAAAAGTGAGTAAACAACCTGGAACCACAGCCAAAGACTCTGACTCTTTATTACCGGTACTGACGCTCCTCGCCTTGGCGCCCGCCATTACTGCTCCCCTCATCATTCTCCCCAGGGCTCGCTCCACTTGTGGGAAGTGATACCACTCATAGCTGTTACTACCAACCGCCCTGGAGAACAGCGACAGCAGCTGCGGCCCATTCCCTGGCCGCATACCACAGGTAGCGTCACGACATTCACCTCACTACTACCCCCAACATCTCTGCCCTGCCATCTCTGTACGCCTCGGGGCAACGGAGCTGGGCTAGGCCACCTGTGACAGCGACAGTCGACAGACCAGCGACAAGTAGGTTAACCGCCTGCCCCCTGGGGCACTACACAAGCATACACCCATGGTCTCCTGTGTCCCCCAATGAAGGGTCCTAGAAAGAGATTTCATGGTGAGTACCCAAAATCTACTTTTTCCTTTTGTGTAGGTGGCCAGAGCGGTGAACAACGCGACTGCGAACTCACTGATTCTAATAGATGAATTTGGAAAAGGGACCAATACGGTAAGAAGCGTCACTGATGTTTTCGCACAGGTGTGTATTTATCCATATCTTCTACTATGTGTGTGTTTTTTCTAGGTGGATGGGCTTTCCCTATTAGCTGCCATTCTCAGACACTGGATACAGCAGGGCTCGTCCTGCCCCCATATTTTACTTTCTACTAATTTTCACAGTTTGATACAGCTGAAAATTCTCCCAGAAAGTCCCATAGTGCATTATCAGGTGAGAACACCCTTACACATATGAATACTGCAAATAACAATAGGTAGGTAGAGGTCCATGTGTGCCGCCCCCACGTCAGCAGCCGAGCTGCTTGGATCCAGATCCGCGGTGGCTCGAGGGGCGTCCGGACTCGGGGGTCGCGCGGCCACTCAAATGAAGGGGATATTTACAGGGGATGGTGTATCTACAGTTTGTGACGCCACCCGTGGTGTGTGGTAAGATGGAGTACCACCGCTGCAGCTGGGGAGTACCCGGTGGTGATGGAGTGGGCAGCTAGGTGTTTAACCCCTCCATGGGTAGGAGTAATGCCCCGGGACTTGGTGATAGTGGTGGGGATGTGCCGTTGTAAGGTAAGGGTCACTTGCGTACTCACTCAGTCCATAAAGCTGACAACGACAACTTAGTAAACCAAAGTTCTAGACACCGCTGACGCTGAGGGGAGCACATTTGGGTCCCGTTCCTACTCGTGTTGCCTGATGATCTGTGACCTTTTTCCCTGGCACTTAGTCTGCTTCTTAGTTGGCCCCGGTAGCTTGAAACTAGTCGGGTCCCGCTCCCCAGTGTGGCTAACTGTGGGAGCTTGCTCTCAGGGTTCACGCTTGGGATTTCCTGGACCGTTTTAGTGGAAAGTCCTATCCCCCTTGTTGCGCTAGTACCCCGATTTTGGAGCGGCTGGAGAGTGGATCTTGAAGGCTCCGTTCTCGTCGGGTGAATTGTCAGGTTGCCTGAAGCTACTTCCTCCTGTCGTGCCCTTGTCCCAGCCCGGTGATGGTACAAGGCCGCCGGCAGTCCTCCACGACAATACCGTGCCCCTTGTCACGATCCCCTGCGACCGGGGGTCCAGCTCCTACTAGGCCTAGACCACCGTCTGCCACCTAGTTACTTCCAAGGAGCCCGGCTCCTGAGCTCCTCTCTCCTTCACTTCCAACACTACACTGGCCTACTCCTGACCTCCCCTTACCAACCCCCCAAGTGGGCGACCCTATTCCACTCAGGCCGTCCACTGGTGTGTCTGGTGGGTGTGGTGCAGAGTGTTCCTAGGATTTCAATTAGCTGATTTTGGCAACACCAAAAGTTGGGGACCCGTAACCAAGGAGGAGGTGGATATTGCACAGAAGGGCAGATTGCACAATACCCTGTGACGACCTGATAGGCCAGGGCGTCACACATAGGCAAAACGTTTGGTGGGGAAATTGTACAGCCCACCATGTTGAACCTAGGAGACACCTGACGCATTTTGTCAAGAGGTGGCTGCTCAAGCCATTAGCCTTCACTTGATGTCTGTAGCTACAAAAGGAAGGCACTTTAAAGGGATTCTGTCACCCCCAAAACTCACATCCAACTACTTATATGATCCTATAAGGGACTTGGCCCTTATAAAAAAAAACCCTATGTGTAGTGTAGATTTCACCACATATGCCAATGAGAGGGACTTGGTGCAGCCTAGGTGTGGCCAAGGGCTCAGCGCATCATTTGGGGGACATACATCATTGTGATGAGTTTTTATTGCATTATTTTTGGGAATTGCAGCAAATAAAAAACAGTAATCCTGCCGATTAAGGTGGTGGAAGCTCTAAGGCACGTTACCCCCCCTATTTATTTATCCCCGAATGTCATTGTTTTGTATGGGAGAAATGTGAAATGTTTCAACGGGCATCACCTGTTCTTTTGCTTTGCACCAATTTTGATAAATCTCCCTCTATTCTGTGCAGACGTTTGAGTGGTGTCTGGACGGCGAGGAGCTCGTGTTTTTCTTCCAGCTCAAAGATGGCGTTTCCGAAGTGAGTCAGGCAGCCAGGGTGGCTTCCATGGCCGGGATGCCAGAAGAAATCATCAGACGAGGAGTGGAGGTAAAATACTAACTATCGTGTTTCCCCGAAAATAAGATAACCCCCCCAGGAGAATTGCACTTGCCAGACCCCGGACATGTAGAGTTGGTGTCATGCTGTACAAAGGGCTGGTGAGAAGTAGTACGGCGTATTCCCCACTAGGTGGCAGCAGAGTAGTGAAAGAGAGTCAAAGTAACACTGTAACGGAAGGGAGGCTGAAGTACAGCAGAGTACTGCAGCAGACAGTTCACAGGTGAACCACCAGGGGACAATAGAGTAGTCAAGCAGTCAGGGTCTAGCCGGGAAGTCAAGTCAGTGCAGAGGGAGGATCAAGATCAGGTCAGAAAACAGAACCGAGGTTGGATGCTGGGAGATCAAGTATGCAGAGGGGAACACACATGTCACAGGGAACAGAAGACAAGACCGGAGGGTTAGGAGACACAAACACGGGAGGGAGGATGAACCAAAATGGGTAAACAAAAGACAGGAGATGGAAGTCACGGACTGGAACAGACAGACAAATGGGGGAGGGTACAGGTCAGGGTAACAAGGAGTCAGATCAAACAGGAAATCTCACCAGAAACAGTCAGGCTACAGAGCAAAACTATAACCAGCACAGGAATGCAGGTGCAGTGCCCAGATATAGTGTCTCCTGAAACCGGAACAAGGCTGATGGGAGTTAACCCATGACATGACCAGGCTGGGTCTGGGAAACTCTGGATCGGGGAATACCGGTCCTGGATCATGACAGTTGGCAAGTGAATGGGCTCTCACACACAGATCTGCATAGCTGTCAGGTTCCCCCGCGTTCCATAGCAGTTGCTCCCCCTTGAGCAGAGTGTGTGTGTGTGTATGTATGTATGTGACTGAGAGTGGATGGATACTGGACCCGATCTGTGCGAGCGAAACGGCCAGGGACCCGACAGCGACGCAGATCTTTGTGGGAGAGCCCATCCACTGTCGGCACTGCCAGCTGTAGTTCTCTGGGGTCTGGTTAGTGAGATTTTTTTTTTTGGTGGGGGAGGGGGGGGACTGTCTGCTTTCTTTTGCAGCTGTCTTCTCTCTTCTGGGGGTGTCTTCTTTCTTTTGGTGATGTCTGCTTTAATTAGTGATCTGTCCTGCTGTATTCTTTAACTTTTTTAGCTGCCTGGACCCTTTACTATTGAACCGCACCTAGGGCTTATTTTTGCGGTAGGGCTTATATTTTAAGCGTACTACAAAAAGGCTGACAGTTCCTACTAGGATTTATTTTTGGGGAAACCCGATAGTCATAATGGTTGATGTAAAAACAGCCATTACTGAGATCATTGTACACTGGTGGCATGTGCTGAGGATGGGCAATCTGTGTGTGATCAGGGGGTGTCACATCGTAGGACCCCCAACTGTAAGTGTATGGCAGTGTATAGCAAAACTGACGATCTCCTATGAAGCCCAGCCACAGGTTTCATGGTTGCACAAGAATGGTGGTGTCTTCAATAAGATATCCTTAGGACAGGTCATCTCTATTAGATCAGTGGGGGTCTGACCCTGGGACCACCACCGATCAGCTGTTATTTACTTCAATAGGACTGCAATACCTAAGAACGGCCACTACACAGTGAACGGAGCAGTGCCATTGTGGTTCATCAGTACATCACAATTATCCGATCTTATCCTGAGGTCAGGTCATCAGTATCATAGTAGTGGACAACCCCTTTAAACTTTGCAATGAAAATATACCTTATGCTGGTTGGTTCCAGGAGACTGTCAGTTTAGAGGTCTGATAGAAATTTTGGAGCTGTGCCCTTTAACAAGTTTCTTTCCCTTTCACGCCCACTCTCCGCACCTCCACACCTTGTACCAGGACATAGAAAAACATTCCAAAACTGCTGATTTCTGGAAGGTTTTCAAAAGGGCTTGGCAGATTAGCCAATTTTAAAGGGAATCTTTCAGCAGATTTTTTTCAATGTAATCCGAGAGCTGCATATAGGGACTGAGACCCTGATTCCAGTGATGTGTCACTTGCTGGTCTATGTACTGTCATTTTGATAACATTTTTCTCTGCAGCAGATCTCAGAATGCTGAGCCCTGTATAACCTTGCCCATATCACTGATTGGCAGCTTTCTGTCAATGTATGCAAAAAATTGCCAAGCAGTGGTAAGGGTTGGGTTACACAAAAGAAAAAATTAAGGCACAAGTGTCACACTAGGAACGGGGAAGTACCAAGTGAACGGCGAAAGGGAAGAGAAGGGAAACCCTGTGTCTGGGGTCCCTCACCACCCCAGATAGGTTCTGTACCTATGCGCCGAGCCAGATACCTGACCCTAGGTATCCCTAGTGCTGGGCCCTAAATAGGGAACGGATGAGATGAGCTCTTCGTCAACTCCACTAAACAACTATAGAAGACACCTGAGGGGGAAAATACATGAACTACTTATTTACAGATGACACAGGTAGAACTTCAGCAAAGTTTCAGCAATGATTCCACAGAGGAGTACAAGCCACCTGCTTGCAACCAGAGCTAGAATAAACTGAATAATATCACCAGCACCAGTCCAGGGAAGAAGGGAGTATTTAAGCACCAAGGGAATACTGATGATTAGCAGCTGGGTGGAAAGCGAGCTCCTGCTGGGTCCCAAAGGGGTAGAGATGAAAATCCAGCAGGAAAGCTACCTATACCAATGACTACTGACAGCAGGAACAATAGCAACTCAGTGAGCATTCTGTGCAGCCAAATGCTGTGACCTTCTATGGACAGAAACCACATGACTGTCTGTCACCCATGACACACCCATGACAACAAGACACCTAGTCCTGTAGTGATAATCTCCTTCTGATAAAGCACTAATTGTATTGAAACAACAGCACACAGCTTAATAAGTGACACAGCACTGGAATCAGAGTCTCAGCCCCTACATCATGCTACTCTCAGATTTCATAGTATAAATCTGCTGACAGATTCCTTTTAAACTTTTCAAGTGCAACCTAAAAATTGTCATCACAACTTCATTACATTTTTACTTTTCTTTGTCGCTCCTAATTGGGAGACCCAGACAATTGGGTGTATAGCTATGCCTCCGGAGGCCACACAAAGTATTACACTAAAAGTGTAAAGCCCCTCCCCTTCAGCCTATACACCCCCCGTACTGCTACGGGCTCATCAGTTTTTATGCTTTGTGCGAAGGAGGTCAGACATCCACGCATAAGCTCCACAGCTTAGTCAGCAGCAGCTGCTGACTATGTCGGATGGAAGAAAAGAGGGCCCATAACAGGGCCCCCAGCATGCTCCCTTCTCACCCCACTTTTGTCGGCGGTGTTGTTAAGGTTGAGGTATCCATTGCGGGTACGCAGGCTGGAGCCCACATGCTGCTTTCCTTCCCCATCCCTCAATTAGGGCTCTGGGTGAAGTGGGATCCTTTCGGTCTCCAGGCACAGGAGACCGTGCTCCATCCACAGCTCCTGAGGACCCTGCTGGATAGGAGCCGAGTATCGTTCAGGGACATGGCCCTGCTACTTGGAGGTACTCTGTGTCCCCGTGGGGACTGCACACAGCAACACTCCAGCATTGCTGGGTGTGCTAGTGCACCGGGGACAGCAGCGCTGGCTGCATGTGTGCCACTATACACTCAGCGTCGCTGAGTGTATTTGTGTAGGGGGACTGCCGCGCTGACCGCCGCTGCCATGGTTATGCCTGCGGCGCGGCTGGGACTGTTAGTGCGCCGGGGACTTCCACGCCGACCGCGCTTATACGGCGGCCGCGCTTATAACTATAGTCCCCGGCTTCTGCGGCCTAGTCTCATTCTTTTCCCGCCCCCATCCCTGCCAGTCAGGGGAACGGCGGGACGCTGTACAGGTCGGCAGCACTGAGGGCTGGAGCATGCTTTGCATACTCCACCCTCCTCACTCTGCACAGTGGGGCACCAGTTCCCGCACTTTTCTGGGTCACGCCCACGGCTCCCTCCTCTCCCCAGGACGCTGGCAGCCATTCCTCTCAGCTCTGCTAACGCTGGAGAGGAGAGACAAGCTCAAAGAGACCCAGGCAGGAATTCTGGTGCCCACACAAACGCTTTGCGCAGGCGGTAAGCAGCACCTGTGGTGCTGGCCCCACTAGTGCAGAAGTGTATTTATAGTTTACATTATTATAGACTATACTTTACACTGTAGGGTGCACTGTTGATTTGTGGCTATTTACCCTCCTGTATTGCTCAGAGGAGACAACAGCATGTCGTCCACAAATAGCAAGGGTGCCATGGCACAGACTTACTATGCTGCCTGTGCAGCATGTACGGCTATACTGCCGGCAGGTTCCACTGACCCTCATTGTGTGCAATGCTCGGCCCCTGTGGCACTTTCTCAGCCGGAGCCTCTGCTAGGGGTGGCCCAGGGAGAACCACCTGTTAACACTGTCCAGGTGACAGGGACGGAGTTTGCAGTTTTTACTGAAAGACTTTCTGAGACTATGGCTAAGATATTAGAAGCCTTGCAGTCCAGGCCGGCATCTCAAGCCAGGGGCACTGTGTTATCATTGTCCCCTGGTTCCCCTCAGTTGGAACAGCAATGTCTTCCCGGGGTGTCTCATGGATCCCAGGGTGAGGTCTCTGACACGGACCGCAGCCCCAGACCGACTAAGCGAGCTCGCTATGAAATTCCCTCGACATCATCACAATGTTCAGGGTCTCAGCGAGAGGACTCTCTGTATGATGAAGCGGAGGTAGCTGATCAGGATTCTGATCCTGAAGCCGCTCTCAACCTTGATACTCCTGATGGGGACGCCATAGTGAATGATCTTATTGCGTCCATCAATGAAATGTTGGATTTTTCTCCCTCGGCTCCTCCAGTGGAGGAGTCAGCTTCTCAGCAGGAGAAATTCCGTTTCAGGTTTCCTAAGCGTACAATGAGTATGTTTCTGGACCACTCTGACTTCAGAGAGGCAGTCCAGAAACACCGAGCTTATCCAGATAAGCGTTTTTCCAAGCGCCTTAAGGATACACGTTACCCTTTTCCCCCTGACGTGGTCAAGGGCTGGACTCAGTGTCCCAAGGTGGATCCTCCAATCTCCAGACTGGCGGCTAGATCCATACTTGCAGTGGAAGATGGAGCTTCACTCAAGGATGCCACTGACAGACAGATGGAGCTCTGGCTGAAATCCATCTATGAAGCTATCGGCGCGTCTTTTGCTCCAGCATTCGCAGCCGTATGGGCACTCCAAGCTATCTCAGCTGGTCAGGTGCAAATTGACGCACTCACGTACGTCTGCGCCGCAGGTGGCGTCCATAACCTCTCAAACGTCGGCATTTGCGTCCTACGCTATTAATGCTGTCCTGGACTCTGCGACCCGTACGGCGGTTGCAGCCGCCAATTCGGTGGTAATACGCAGGCCCTTGTGGCTGCGGGAATGGAAGGCAGATTCGGCTTCCAAAAAGTGCTTAACTGGATTGCCATTTTCTGGCGACCGTTTGTTTGGTGAGAGATTGGATGAAATCATCAAACAATCCAAGGGAAAGGAAACATCCTTACCCCAAGCCAAACCAAAAACACCCCAACAGAGGAGGGGACAGTCGAGGTTTCGGTCCTTTCGGGGTGCGGGCAGGTCACAATTCTCCTCGTCCAAAAGGCCTCAGAAGGATCAGAGGAACGCCGACGCATGGCGGTCTAAATCACGCCCTAAAAAGACCGCCGGAGGTGCCGCTACCAAGGCGGCTTCCTCATGACTTACGGCCTCCTCACACCGCATCCTCGGTCGGTGGCAGGCTCTCCCGCTTTTGCGACACCTGGCTGCCACAAGTAAAAGACCGTTGGGTGAGAGACATTTTGTCTCACGGTTACAGGATAGAGTTCAGCTCTCGTCCTCCGACTCGATTCTTCAGAACATCTCCGCCTCCCGAGCGAGCCGAGGCTCTTCTGCAGGCGGTGGGCATTCTGAAGGCAGAAGGAGTGGTGGTCCCGGTTCCTCTTCAGCAACAGGGTCACGGTTTCTACTCCAACCTGTTTGTGGTTCCAAAGAAGGACGGGTCCTTCCGTCCTGTTTTGGACCTAAAACTGCTCAACAAACACGTAAGGACCAGGCGGTTCCGAAAGGAATCCCTCCGCTCCGTCATCGCCTCAATGTCCCAAGGAGATTTCCTAGCATCGATCGATATCAAGGATGCTTATCTCCACGTACCAATTGCTCCAGAGCATCAGCGCTTCTTGCGCTTCGCCATAGGAGACGAACACCTTCAGTTCGCGGCACTGCCGTTCGGCCTGGCGACAGCCCCAAGGGTTGTCACCAAGGTCATGGCTACAGTAGTTGCGGTCCTCCACTCTCAGGGTCACTCAGTGATACCTTACTTAGACGATCTGCTGGTCAAGGCACCCTCTCAAGAGGCATGCCAACACAGCCTCAACGTTACTCTGGAGATTCTCCAGAGTTTCGGGTGGATCATCAATTTTCCAAAGTCAAATCTGACACCGGTCCAATCACTGACATATCTTGGCATGGAGTTTCATACTCTTCCAGCGATAGTGAAGCTTCCGCTGGACAAACAGCGTTCACTACACACAGGGGTACAATCTCTCCTTCAAGGTCGGTCACACCCCTTGACGCACCTCATGCACTTCCTGGGGAAGATGGTGGCAGCAATGGAAGCAGTCCCTTTCGCGCAGTTTCACCTGCGTCCCCTTCAATGGGACATCCTACGCAAGTGGGACAGGAGGCCGACGTCCCTAGACAGGAACGTCTCCCTCTCTCAAGCAACCAAAGCTTCCCTTCGGTGGTGGCTTCTTCCCACCTCATTATCGAAAGGGAAATCCTTCCTACCCCCATCCTGGGCGGTGGTCACGACGGACGCGAGCCTGTCAGGGTGGGGAGCAGTTTTTCTCCACCACAGGGCTCAGGGTACGTGGACTCAGCAAGAGTCCTCACTTCAGATCAATGTTCTGGAGATCAGGGCAGTGTATCTTGCCCTAAAAGCGTTCCAGCAGTGGCTGGAAGGCAAGCAGATCCGAATTCAGTCGGACAACTCCACAGCGGTGGCTTACATCAACCACCAAGGTGGGACACGCAGTCGGCAAGCCTTCCAGGAAGTCCGGAGGATTCTGCTGTGGGTGGAAGCCACAGCATCCACCATATCCGCAGTTCACATCCCGGGCGTAGAAAACTGGGAAGCAGACTTTCTCAGTCGCCAGGGCATGGACGCAGGGGAATGGTCACTTCACCCGGACATGTTTCAGGAGATCTGTTGCCGCTGGGGGATGCCGGACGTCGACCTAATGGCGTCACGGCACAACAACAAGGTCCCAACATTCATGGCTCGATCTCAAGATCACAGAGCTCTGTCGGCAGACGCCTTAGTTCAGGATTGGTCGCAGTTTCAGCTTCCTTATGTGTTTCTTCCTCTGGCTCTGTTGCCCAGAGTGTTACGCAAGATAAGGGCCGACTGCCGCCGCGCCATCCTCGTCGCTCCAGACTGGCCGAGGAGGTCGTGGTACCCGGATCTGTGGCATCTCACGGTCGGCCAACCGTGGGCACTGCCAGACCGACCAGATTTGCTGTCTCAAGGGCCGTTTTTCCATCTGAATTCTGCGGCCCTCAACCTGACTGTGTGGCCATTGAGTCCTGGATCCTAGCGTCTTCAGGATTATCTCAAGAGGTCATTGCCACTATGAGACAGGCTAGGAAACCAACGTCCGCCAAGATCTACCACAGGACGTGGAAAATATTCCTGTCGTGGTGCTCTGCTCAGGCGTTTTCTCCCTGGCCATTTGCCTTGCCCACTTTTCATCTCAATCAGGACATCTCCTTACCCTCGTTTTGTCCTCATCCAGTTCACCAATGTGAAAAGGATTTGCACTTGTTAGATCTGGTGAGAGCACTCAGACTCTACATTTCTCGTACGGCGCCCCTGCGCCGCTCCGATGCTCTCTTTGTCCTTGTCGCTGGCCAGCGTAAAGGGACACAAGCTTCCAAATCAACCCTGGCTCGGTGGATCAAGGAACCAATTCTCGAAGCTTACCGTTCCTCGGGGCTTCCGGTTCCCTCAGGACTGAAGGCCCATTCTACCAGGGCCGTGGGAGCGTCCTGGGCCTTGCGACACCAGGCTACGGCTCAGCAGATGTGTCAGGCAACTACCTGGTCGAGCCTGCACACTTTCACGAAACACTATCAGATGCATACCTCTGCTTCGGCAGATGCCAGCCTAGGTAGGCGAGTCCTTCAGGCGGCAGTTGCCCACCTGTAGGACGGAGCCGTTACGGCTCTATTATGAGGTATTATTTACCCACCCAGGGACTGCTTTTGGACGTCCCAATTGTCTGGGTCTCCCAATTAGGAGCGACAAAGAAGAAGGGAATTTTGTTTACTTACCGTAAATTCCTTTTCTTCTAGCTCCAATTGGGAGACCCAGCACCCGCCCCTGTTTTCTGTATACACATGTTGTTCATGTTAAATGGTTTCAGTTCTCCGATATTCCTTCGGATTGAATTTACTTTAAACCAGTTTATAATTTTTTCCTCCTTCTGGCTTTTGCACCAAAACTGATGAGCCCGTAGCAGTACGGGGGGTGTATAGGCTGAAGGGGAGGGGCTTTACACTTTTAGTGTAATACTTTGTGTGGCCTCCGGAGGCATAGCTATACACCCAATTGTCTGGGTCTCCCAATTGGAGCTAGAAGAAAAGGAATTTACGGTAAGTAAACAAAATTCCCTTCTTTTCTTCCAAGGTTTCAGAGCTGTTTCGGCAGGGACGAGCTATACAATGCCTCGACCATGCCGCTAGAAAAGAGAAAATGGACAAGTAAGTGGAACATTAATAACAAATTTGCATACCTGTAAGTCATGTTAGCGAAACAACTACAGTTTGAGCTATTGTGACCCCCATAGCTGGTGTAGAGACATTGGACCCACTGTACCACAGGGGGACGCCGGGCTTACCCTTTAGTGGTAGGGGCTTGACTAAGCACCCACCACAAGGCAAGACACCAGGTACCACTCCCAAGGCAGTGACCAGGACTGTGGTGGCTGACCCCCCCAGGACAGGTGACTTATTAAAGTATAGACACAGGTACAGGCGGGGTGACTGAGGCAGGCTGAACAGGCGGATATGGACAGGTATGGTGGACACAGAAGGGGCAGACAAGAATGGGAAGGCAGACTCAGATACAGGTGACTGACACAGGGGTAACAGGACCTGACAACTAGCTAGCAGACTGGTATATTGACTAACTGAATGTGTTGTGCAGGCACCTCCCCTAATGGGAGGATGCCTTAAACACATAGTGGGCAATGGCGTGCTGGCCCTATAAGAGGAGAACCGGTGTGCACATCTGCGTCTTAGGTGCACTCTTGGGAACCCTGTGCGGCATGTACAGGACCTGGGAGGGAAAGGAGGCAGCAGCACACGTGGATAGCCAGGGGAGTGCGGGGGAGAACGCTACCCGACCAGGGTGGTGAGTAAGTTAGCGTCTCTGCGCTACAGTTATTCTACAAATATGGCTGGAATAAGACATACTGGAAAAGTAAAGAGGTTAGAAAACAAATATTCAGCTGAGCAGAAGACGGTAGACTTTTTACAATCCATAGTACTCGATGGGGTGGAAAGCGGGTAAAAAGAGTAACTGGAGGACACGTCACATCCATGCAGTGCATAGACAGCCCATAGATTTCAATCAGAGCCATGTATTGCTTTACTTCACCTGTGGAGGCACTGCAGGGAAAATAAGCACTTGCTCTCGGGTACCTCTCTGATCACGAGGGATCTAAGCAGTGGGAAACCTTGCTATTGAGGTACCCTTTAGCAAAAAATTACTATAATGGGGCTTTCATGTTTACTTATTGGGAGGATCGAATACTTTAATTATTCGGCTTCGCGAATATTTTCCAAACACCTCGCCGCTATTCGCGAATATTCGATGCACAATGTAAGTCTATGGGAAACCCAAATAACAACTATTCGGTACTATTCGGGCTTCCCATAGACTTACATTGCGCATCGAATAGTCGAGTAGCGGCGAGGTATTCAAAAATATTCAAAAAGCCGAATAATCGAAGTATTCGATCCTCCCTATTTACTTACTATTTATGGGTTACTGTCAGAAGTGACGAGCATTGCAGTCATTGTGACCACTTTTCCGCAGCATTATCTACATGTAGATGTTTCCTTGTCTTCACATTGTCTCGTGCACTTTTGTTTCTCTGTCTCAGGTGCCAGAAAATGGTCTCCAGTTTTCTCAGTTTATACCTTGACGATCCAGAGACCGACCTACAAAAATACTTGTCTGACGAGGTCCTGCCGCTCTCCTCGATATTCTGAGCTATCAGGTCCTGATAGAAATCACCTGCAGGCCGGCGCCATACGAGGCCCCGTTGTGCGCTGAGTATTTAACAAGGTTCTTCGCCGTCATTTTGGGAAAAATTGGATTAATAAAGTAGGGACAGAATAACTATGTGTGACTGCTACTTACTGTATAATGTTTTGATGCTGCTTTTTCTCCCCTCCAGCTCAGAGTCAACTGCAAGTTAACAAATAGAAGTGTAAAAAACTGGTGTCCGTGCAGGATACAAGTCATATTACGGCCAGAAATAGTGATATTCCTCATGTACACACACACGACTGTTTATACTGAAAAGAAGTGATTTCCATCCAAAAGGGAAAAAAAAATTAATACCCTAGATTGTAGATCTGGGGCGCCTGTGAAAGATAAGATTACAGCGATAAAAGAATCCCAGATGTTCCTTGTGCTCCATGTTTAAGATATTTATGTCTTGTAATCCTCTTGTCTTATAGGCAGCGTCTGTATAAACCTTCACGGGTTTGCAACCAGTTCGATATACACTGCAGATCAAAATTAGAGAACAACACCCAATTTCCTAAATGTTGCGGTCATTGTGTCATCCTCCTATGTGATTAACATAACATGAGGAAGCTCGCAGTATTTTCCGCTTATTTCATAAATTTAATTATTTATTCCAAATCACATAATACAAATATAAATGAGATAAATGACAGAGAACACTGATCAAAATTAGAAAACACTTTCAGATCCCTGCAAGTTATTGGTATTAATCTGGCACCCGGTGCTCATTTCCTTAATTATCTGACAAACCCTATGTAACTGGCAGCCTAACTTTTCAGTTTGCACTGACTTTACAAAAATGGTGTGAAGTTCCAAACTGACTGAAACCCTCCGGCAGCAGGTTGTCCAGATGAAAGCCAAAGGAGTGACCTTATCAGCCATAGAAAAAAAAATGAGACTGTTCCAGGTCTGTGATTTCGAGAATATTGCATCTTTACAACATCACAAACTATTTCAAGTCCCCTAAGACGACTGGTTGCCCTCGAAAGCCAAATGCAAGAGAGGGTAGGATAACGCGGAGAATCTTCATGGGCAATCGTTTCGATACTGCAGCTGGAATTGCTCACCAGTTCAGCACATAACAGGGGAAGGATCTGTCTCGTCATACAGTGTCACAACGTTTAAGAGCATTTGGACTGAAAGCCCACTCTGCAGTGACCAAACCTCTCATTAGTAGTTAGAATCAAAAGGGGCATGTTGTGTGGACAGAGGAGAAGGGCTCCACAATTAATTTTAGTGATGAAAGAAAGTTTAATTTATTTGGCTCTGATGGGAAACATTATGATCATCGACAAACTGGGGAAAGACTGAACCCAAAGTGTGTTAAGAAGTCAGTGAAAGGTGGTGGAGGAAGGGTCATGGTTTGGGGACATACAGCTACATGGCAGAGTGAATGCAAGTGTGGATCAAAACCTTCTTCAACAACACTTGGTTCCTTACTTGTGTTCATCACTCAATCAGCCAGCAATGTACATGCAGGACAATGCCCCCTGTCACACAGCAAAAGGAGTAAAGCAGATCCTTGAAACAGAGAACATTGAAACAATTAAATGGCCAGCCCAGAGTCCTGATCTAAACCTAATAGAAAACCTCTGGAAAATCCTTAATGACAAAGTTATGGCCAAGAAACCCACAACAGTCAAAGAACTGTGGAAGAGACTGGAAGAAGAGTTGACCAAATTCCCACCAGAGCAGTGCGAGAGACTAGTGATGTCCTGTGGCCGCAGATGTGCTGAGGTCATTCACAGCGACGGCCGGTGCACGTCCTACTGATTGTGACTGTTGTCACATGCAGAAAATTTACTGATCATCTCTCTCTGTGCTACAGTCATTGCTGTTCTCTAATTATCATCATCACATTTTGGGCAAAATAAAGGTTTTATGGTGATAAACTTTGGATCGTTTGTAAAACCCTGTCCTAGTGGCATGGTGCACCCCTTACCCTGTCCTAGTGGCATGGTGCACCCCTTACCCTGTCCTAGTGGCATGGTGCACCCCTTACCCTGTCCTAGTGGCATGGTGCACCCCTTACCCTGTCCTAGTGGCATGGTGCACCCCTTACCCTGTCCTAGTGGCATGGTGCACCCCTTACCCTGTCCTAGTGGCATGGTGCACCCCTTACCCTGTCCTAGTGGCATGGTGCGCCCTTTACACAAAACCTTCAATGGAGATTACAATATTTCCGAAAAAAGCAAGTGATCCTACATTGTTCTCTAATTTTGATCTCCAATGTATAACCCAGTGGTGGCTCTATGGCAATTTTAAAACTACAACTCCCAGCATGTCCCGATGGCCGCCCGTGGTCAGGATATGCTGGGAGTTGCTGCTTTGCATTAGTAGGGATCGGAAATCCAAGCATTTTTTTTATTTATTAACCCTTTGTCTTAACCCTCGGCTGGCAGTCACTTGGTAGTTGTCATTATGTAACGCTGAGTCTTTGTTCTGCAGCAGATGATTTTTTTTTTTGTTGATTGCCGCTAATGGAAAAACTGGTTTCCATGTTGGACATCATGCCGCCAATTACACGGAGCTGCCTCGGGCCCGATTCTTTAGAAGTCTTTGTCTGAAACAAAATCCATCCATACACATAAGCCACCTGTCAGCAACATCATTGACTAGTTAGCAATGGCGCTATTTACAATGTGGATTTTGCTATTTAAAGGGGAATTCCAGTCCGAGCAGGTTATACCAATCCATGGGATATGTGACAACTGATAGATTAATGTGGGACACTTTAGAGGGGCCCTTCGTATGTCACCTGTGCACCACACAAGCCATTGATGCGTAGAATGAGGAGCGGCCATCTTTGTCAATGTTATTGTGATGCTAGTCACTACTTACAGACAGTGTGGACAGAAGGGTAATCAGACAAGCCGGAATCAGAAAACAGGAGGACATGACAGGACTCGGGGAGGAAGCAGAAATGCAGTCAAGTCACAAGGCGAGGGTCAGTATTCCAGGAGAGTATGTATTCGATTCAGGAAGCAGACAGAGATGTGGTCAGGTAACGGTCCGAGGTCACAAGCCAGGAGGGAACAACAAGAACAGAGAGCGTACAGAGAGGGGTCAATAAACAGTCCGGGGTCAAAATGCCTGGCTTTGAACACAAGCACAAACAAGAGCCAAGAGCACAACTGCAGAACCAGAGAGTACGACTTGCGAGGTTCTGGGAGAGCATGCTCAGTAATGAAGCAGAGTAATTACCAGGAAGGTGGAACACCTGATTAATTAGCACCTCCCAGAACCAGTAAGGAATCCTGTGCTGTCAATTAAACCTGTCAGCTAGTGCTCAAAGAAACACAGCAGAGCATCTCCAAATGCAAAATGTTCTGTACAAAGGAAACATGTAACTGCCAGCTCCATAGTTCAGGAGAGAGTGGCAGAGCATCACCAGTGTGCAAGATGCTCTGCACAATGGAACTATGACAGCTATAGACTTGGAAGGAGCCAACATGGTTTCCAACATTTCTGATGGTGTATAAGTCTTAGCACTAACCCCATTCCAAATTTTATGGACTATGGCACACCTCCGAGAAACAGGAGTCCAACCGGAAGGCCCACTTTAGTGCGGAGATTTCAGAAACCTCACCACTTTTTTGGCCAAGAAGTCTTGAGCAATCTGAGACAGGTGCCAGCTATGCAAAGGAGACCCAGGGAAGGATACGAGACATAAATTCCCCGTTAGGGGGTCTCTTGGAGGTGGGACACACACCGATCAGACAGTTATCCCCTCTAAGTCAGAACGTAACAAACTTTTTTAACCCACCCAAACAATCCCAAAACATTAATGAACCCAAACTAGAAGGGCCACCACCTACCATGTGCCATTTATGATCATGATGTCTTCTTAGGTGGCATAGAAGATTGGGCGCCCTCAAGCATCAGCAGCCATGTACAACTACAACCTGTGCCCCCCCCCCCACCCTCTATAGCTACGTCTGAGACCCTAATCATGGATAGATGGGTCTGATTTACAAACACTGATGTTTCCTCATGTAGGGTATGGGGGCGACTCCACACAGTACCCTCGTGCACCCTGACCTCAATATACAGGGTGGTCCAAAAGTAGGTGGACAGTATGTGTAATAGGGTTATCAAACATGGAGTAAAGTGAAACTGACTCAGTTGCCCTTAGCAACCAATCAGATTCCACTTTTCATTTTTCATAGACTCTTTAGAAAATGAAAGGTGGAATCTGATTGGTTGCTAAGGGCAACTGAGTCAGTTTCACTTTACACCATGTTTGATAACCCTATTACACATTCTGTCCACCTACTTTTGGACCACCCTGTGTATAAGAAGACCCCTGCCTTCACCTCACCTAGTGGCAATAGTAAAGCCATGCCCCAAATTTTTACTGAAGCTGTGACCAATATGTCTTGGAGCGTATGGACAATTCCTTTAAGGGGGCATCTAGGATATCCGTATCCCTCCTGGTCCCGACATCTTAGCTCTCCAGCATTAGCATGAACCTTTCACCTATTAAACCCTCACACCCGGTGAGGGCATTGTGGAGAGGCCGCTGCTACTAATCCCCTCCGTGCTGACTCTGCTGCACCACCCTGTGTGCCCTGTGTCTCCTGTCACAGATTAGTATCTGGCAGCAGATGCCACTTCCCGGGCACTGCTAATAAGTTGGCTGTATTTTAGTACCTCCACGTAATGTACATTTATTATACGTGCCTATAGTAGTTGCTTTTGCAGTTCTGATGCTTTTTTACCCACTTTATGACATTTCCTTTAAGAGTTGAAAAATGACAGTGTCATGACGTTTTCAGTAATAGTGCCCACCGGAGGATCCCCATATCAGTTATAACAGGACCAGTGCATCTACACTGATGGTGCCTTCCAGATAGCCGCCAGCAAAGTTATACTATAATCGCAATCAGTGGCGTAACAAGAGTTCGATGGGCCCAGGTGCAAAATTTGGACCTGCCCCCCCATCCCCACATGTTGGTCAGATGTATGTATATGTATGTATATATTTAGCATTCTAAATCCTATAAAGACAAACAGGTTGCCCTCCTCCCATTACGTAGTAATGTCCCCCATCCTGTTCTAATGTCCCCCATCCTGAACTACTTCCTGGTAAATATGTTCCCCATCCTGGTATATGTGTTCCCCAACCTGGTATATATGCCCCCATCCTGGTATGTCCCCATTCTACTAAATATGTCCGCGATCCTGGTATCTACTGTCCCCCTCCTGGTATATACTGTTTCCTTCCTGATATACTGTATATGTTCCTCTCCTGTGCCCCTCGTGGTATATACTGTCCCCCTCCTGGTATATACTGTCCCCCTACTAATGTATACTGTCCCCCTCCTGGTATGTATTGTCCCCCACCTGGTACATATGTTCCTCTCCTGGGCTCCTCCTGGTATATGCTGTCCCCCTCCTGGTATATTCTACCCCCCTCCTATTATATATGTTCCTCTCCTGGGCCCCTCCTGGAATTTATTGTCCCCCTCCTAGTATATTCTGTCCCCCTCCTGGTATATATATGTTCCTCTTCTGGGACCCTCCTGGCATTTAATGTCCACCTCCTGGTATATTCTCTCCCCCTCCTGGTATATATGTTTCTCTCCTGGGCCCCTCGTGGTATATAATGTCCCCCTCCTGGTATATACTGTGCTCACACTCCCCGGGTCCCATGTCATGCGACTTCCTCCTCTATAGCAGGCCCACAGTGGCAGGCAGCTTACATCGGCATCTGTGCTATGGCAATGCAAGACGTCATTGTCATGCACTGCCTCAGTCATGGCGACGCCACTGAAAGCTGCTGACTTCTGTTTGGCCGGCAGTGTGAATCACAGTGCAGGGCCTCGATGGGCTGTGCAACGCGATACATATCATCTGGATGTGTGGCCTTGGATGCACATCCAGCTGAAGCAGGGGTTGGGGCCAGCGGGCCCCCTGTACCCCTGGGACCGGTCGTGGTTGCGATCCCTGTGACTGCGATCGTTCTGCCCCTGACAGTAATATAGTAATAGCCATAAAATAATGCCAAAGCGCCCACACTGCCAGTCAAATGTTTCCCCACAAGAATCAACCGAAGTGCATTATTATTACTGAGCCCCTACAACAGTGCTCCTACAACAGTGCCCCTACAACAGTGCCCTTACAACAGTGCCCTTACAACAGTGCCCCTACAACAGTTCCCCTACAACAGTGCCCCTACAACAGTGCCCTTACAACAGTGCCCTTACAACAGTGCCCCTACAACAGTGCCCCTACAACAGTGCCCTTACAACAGTGCCCTTACAACAGTGCCCCTACAACAGTTCCCCTACAACAGTGCCCCTATAACAGTGCCAAGTGGAGTATCCAGCGTACCCAACGTTATAGTGAATTATAGGTTTCATTCAAACTTTTCTCAGTCCTGGGAACCTGACGCGGCATTTGCAGTCCTTTATCCGAGCCGATCCCCATTACTGGATCACTTTCCCCCTGTACGGAGCAGCATTGTCCCTCTGGCTTCTTTAATCCTTGCTATGCTGACATGGCTCGTTCCCTCCCCATAGTTTTGTTGAACAGATTAGGCTCCCACAATAACGTGTACATAGCAGAGCCGACTGTGCGCCAATGCAGCCGGGACTCCTAGTAATGTGTTACACAGTAGCCTGCAGTAAGATGAGGATCTACAGCAAAACTAGCAGATTCCACCAGATCTCCAAGTTTTTTTGGCGTGCATTAGTCATCCTTTTTCCTTTTGTAACATGGAGCAATTTAAGCCCCATTTCACCAATAAACTTGCAATAACTTGATGTATTTCATATCTGGTCCGTGATATAGTCCCACAAGAATTGATCTGTTAGCAAATACAGCGGGTTAAATAAGTATTGAACATGTCACCGATTTTGTTAAGTAAATATATTTCTAAAGGTGCTATTGACATGAATATATAATCAGATGTTAGTATAAACTCATTTAATCCCCACAGGGAAGGAAATCAAACCATAGATGTGCATAAATGAAGTGATGTGTAATAATGAGAGATTACATAGGGAAAAAGTATTAAGTACATTAAGAAAGAAAGGTGCAAAAAGCCATGAAAAGTCATGACACCAGCTGAAATCTATCAGTAATACGAAAACAATCCTACCACTTAGTGAAAATTAATATCAGCTAGTTCAACTCATGACCTATAAAAAGATGTCTCATTAATAATGTGCCACACAAGAAACATCTCATGATGGGTAAAACCAGTGAGCTGTCTCAAGACCATTGCAATCCTATTGTTGCAAAACATACTGAAGGCATTGGTTACAGAAGAATTTCTAAACTACTGAAGGCTCCAGTGATCACTGCTGGGGCCATAATTCAGAAGTGGAAAGAACAAGATTTCAGTATAAACCGACAGTGACCAGGTGCTCCCTGCAAGATTTCAGACAGAGGAGTGAAACGAGTTTTCAGAGGAGTTGTCCAAGAGCCAAGAACCACCTGTGGAGAGCTACAGAAAGACCTGGAATCAGCAGGTACAGTTTTTTCAAAGAAAACAATAAGTAACTCCCCCTCCATGTCCTGTATGCACGCTCCTGTATTTACGCTCCTGTATGCACGCTCACTGCACAAGACTCCATTGCTGAACAGAAAGAATGTTTAAGTGGGTTTAAAGTTTACTCAACAAAATTTAGACAAGTCTGTGACTTAAGCGGGCTTTACACACTGCAACATCGCTAGCCAATGCTAGCGATGCCGAGCGTGATTACACCCGCCCCTGTCGCACATGCGATAAGTGGTGATCGCTGCCGTAGCGAACATTATCGCTACGTCAGCGTCACACGTACATACCTGCTCTGCGTCGTCGCTGTGACCGGCGATCCGCCTCCTTTCTAAGGGGGCGGTTCATTGCAGCGTCACTGAACCGCCGCCCAATAGAAAAGGAGAGGCGGAGATGAGCGGCCGGAACATGCCGCCCACCTCCTTCCTTCCTCCTTTTCCGGTGGACGCAGGTAAGGAGATGTTTGTCGGTCCAGCGGCGTCACACATAGCGATGTCTGCTGCCGCAGGAACGACAAACATCGTACCTGTCGCTGCAGCGATATTAAGGAAATGAGCGATGTGACAACGAGCAACGATTTTTGACGTTTTTGTGCTCGTTGATCGTTCATGTGCGTCACTAATGAGGTGACTCCGACGATATCTCGTTGCCGATGTCGCAACGTGTAAAGCCCGCTTTACTCTGAGAATTTAGTCTGGTCAGATGAGACCATGACTGAACTTTTTGGAGGCCATAATACACATCATATCTGGAGGCCAAAAGGCAAAACACCCTAAAAACATCAACAGTGAAGTGTGGAGGTGGGAACATCATGGTGTGGGGCTGTTTTTCAGCACACTGCACTGGCAAACTTCATATAATAGAAGGAAGGATGAATGGACAAATGCACTGAGACATTCTTGCTGCCATCTATCAGGATGATGAAGGTGAAACGAGGGAGGACATTTCAGCAACACAATGATGCCAAACACACGGCCAAGGAAACTCTCAACTGGTTTCAGAGAAAGAAAATAAATCTGCTAGAATGGCCGAGCCGATCACCGGAGCTGAATCCAATAGAAAATGTCTGGAAGGAACTAAAGCTCAGAGTTCAAAGAAGGAGCCGAGACCTGCAGGATGTGAGGGGTGCTTGTGTGGAAGACAGGGCCAAAATCCACCTGAGCAATGCAGGTGACTAGCGTCTCCATACAGGAGGCGTGTGGAAGCTTCATCACCAACAAAGGCTTTTGCATTAAGTGTTAAATACATTTCAATAACCGTGTTCAATACTTTTTCCCTCTGTTATTTCTCATTACTACACATCACTAAATTTATAGAGATCTATGGTTTGATTTTTTTTTTTTGCCTGTGTGGATTGGATGGGCTGTTACCGACATCTGGTGAGAAATTCATGTCAATAGCACCTGTAGAAATGTGTTTACTTAGAAAACTGGTGAGACACACAGTGAGAAATCGGTGACAATGGAATGCGATAAAAAAAAATCGCATGCCACTCGGACCAATATTACTCTATATTGGTAAAATCAGGTTTAATTTTTTTTTTAAACTGATTTTTTTTTACTCATATGTCATATTATTTTATATATATAAATATATATATATATATATATATATATATATATATATATATATATATATATATATATATAAAAATATTGCAATCTTTGCACAGGCCACTAGGTCTAATATTGGACTCCTATTTCCTGTTCTTCACATGGACATTAGCAGCAATAAAGTGACTCAGAGTCTGTTTATTATTTAGAAATGGGATCTGAGCATGCTCGAATCTGGCCAAAGATCATTGTATAGAAGAAGGAGGAGGAGGTGAGCTGTTACAACACCTACTGTGAATGGTGGATCCTATGTTATCTGCTGTATATAGAGGTGTTCTCAGTTATTGTACAGGTGGAGGAGGTGAGCTGTGATATCACCTATTGTGAATGGTGAATCCTGTGTTATCTACTGTATATAGAAGTGTTTTCAGTCATTGTACAGGAGGAAGAGGTGAGCTGTGATATCACCTATTGTGAATGGTGGATCCTGTGTTATCTACTGTATATAGAAGTGTTTTCAGTCATTGTACAGGAGGAGGAGGTGAGCTGTGACCTCACCTATTGTGAATGGTGGATCCTGTGTTATCTGCTATATATAGAGGGGTTCTCAGTCATTGTACAGAAGGAGGAGGAGGTGAGCTGTGACATCTATTATGAATGGTGGATCCTTTGTTTTCTACTGTATATATAGTTGTTACATTTCTTTGTAATCCTGTCTGTGATGACAATGAGACAGTTGTGTTATCTACTGTATATAGAAGTGTTTTCAGTCATTGTACAGGAGGAGGAGGTGAGCTGTGACCTCACCTATTGTGAATGGTGGATCCTGTGTTATCTGCTATATATAGAGGGGTTCTCAGTCATTGTACAGAAGGAGGAGGAGGTGAGCTGTGACATCTATTATGAATGGTGGATCCATTGTTTTCTACTGTATATATAGTTGTTACATTTCTTTGTAATCCTGTCTGTGATGACAATGAGACAGCTGAAAAGTATTCTGTACAGAATCTGAAGGCCTAGTGGACTATGTGCAAATGGCAATATTTCATTTTTTTTTTAGATAGAAATTGTGATTTGGAAATATTATTTTGTTTTTTTCAAATCGATTTAACATAAAAACTTTATTTCAATGATGGATCATTTTCTGATGACACGTTCCCTGTCAGGGGTATAATAGCACAATGCAGACTGTGGGAATATATAGTACATAGCCAAATATTTTTGACTGAAACAATTGTCACAGTAAAGTCGCTGCTTATCTCAGATGTAACACTTGTGCCATGGGAAGAATGTGAGAAAGCAGGACCAAGACCCTGAGTCACACTAGTCCTCACCCCCCATCCTTTATAAATGACGCATTTATAGGATTCATTTATCCTTTATGTAACACAAATCTAAAGGAATCTTCCATCTACTTTTGTTATTTAGCACCAAAATATAAAGGTGGTAATAACACGCCGGTGCCCTCTGAGTCTGGAAGCTTTGCTTATCTGTATGGATGAAAGAAAGTTTATTAATTGTCTGGAGTATAAATACATGGAAATTATAGTAAATGAAAGCGAAAAAAAAGTCCCTTAAAGGGTTATTCTCATTTTCCTAGATGGATATTGTCACATAGCGCTTGAAAGAAAAGAAGCATTTTTGCAATTTACTTTTTATTAAAATGTGCAGCCGTTCTTGAGATATTAACACTTTATTTACAGCTTGATGCCTCTGACAGTTACCAAGCCTCCCCACGACATCATTACATTGCAGAGAAAAAGGAGCCAGCACGATCTGAAAGTGGCATGCCATTATATAAAAAGTGCAAATTCATAGATTTATTCAAAAAAAATGAGATTTTTAGCAAATTGATCAATTCTTTGAGCCACCCCTGCCAACGTCACGGCAAATCTCAAAAAGGGGGGTCCTACTCTATATTATGTATTTCATGTGCCATGCGGCCTCCTAGATAAAGTTAAAAGCAGAACCATAATGGAGCACACATACCTGTAACCTGTATATATAACCGCTTCTATGTTGCAAAAGAGGCAATTGTGGATAAACGCCAGCCCAGGTCCCAGCGTGTGGAGTAGGACCCCACTATTGAGATTTGCCGTGACGTTGGCAGGGGTGGCTCAAAGAATTGATCAATTATTTGCTAAAAATCTCATTTTGTATTATAGTACAGTTGGAATAAATCTGTGAATTTATACTTTTTATACGATGCATGCAAATTTCAGATCGTGCTGGCTCCCCTCTCTCTTTATCATTACATTGCAGTACACACCACCTCATGACATCACAGGGGGGCACAATGAATTGGATGCCGGACCAGGGGTAATGCTAGTGTCGCGGGCGGAGGAGGGGACGCTGCGCTCTCCCACTGCTCGGGTCCGGCTGCTGCTGCCGCTGCTGCTCGGTGGTGGCTCGAGCGGTGGGCCGGATCCCGGGGACTCGAGCGGCATTCCTCGCCCGTGAGTGAAAAGGGGGATTTGATTGTGGGGATTTGATATTGTCCGTGACGCTACCCACGGTTGTGGTGAGATTGGTGACACCACCGCTGCTCTGGACGGGGATCCCGGGAGCGATGACAGGGAGCAGCCTGGCTGTTAGTTCTCCCCTCCGTGGGTAGGGGGTTGGTTGTCACGGGGCCCGGTTATGGGGTAGGGATGGATTGCAGGCGGGTTACAGGGCCTGGCGAGGTGCAGGGTCGCGGGGGCAGCGTGGTGCCGCACGGCACGGTGGTACTCACTCAGCCAATGATGTACACAGAGTCTCCGGTAAAACAAACGGCTGGATGGACGGGTCCCACAGACGGCTGTTGTGTTTCTCCTCCCGGCAGGTTGATGGTGACTGCCTTTCCCTGCACCTGTGTAGTGTGTACGGTTCCAATGGGTTCTCACCGGTAACCCGCTCCCCAGCTTGGATGGGTGCTGAAGGAGCCCCTTTTGCCCGCAGGCTCTGGCCCTGGGAACTTTAGCCTTGGCGGTGACTGTGTTTCCCTCTCTCGGTTGGACTGTTGCCTTCTGTCGGGACTTGGCTGCTAGGAAACCCAGGAGGTTCCCTTCGCTAACGGATTTGACAAATTCACGGCGACTCCTAGCCTTGCTGGGGTCCGTAAGCCCCTGCCGGATGGTGCTGGCTTCTCTTTGCGTACCAGTCCCGTACCGCCGGGCCACCGCCCGTCCACGGTCCTTACGGTTAGCTCCAATAGGCCACTCCTGCAGACGGTCACCACCGTCTGCCAACCTTGCTGATCCGTCCGGGCCACACACCCGGACCAACTTCAGGCTTCTCTACTGCCACTTCCCTCCTTCCACTTTCACTTCCAAACCTAATCTGCCTGCTTTTCCCGCCTCCAGGACTGTAAACTCCTCGGTGGGCAGGACCAACCGCCTGGCCCACCCCCTGGCGTGAACATCAGCCCCTGGAGGAAGGCAACAAGGGTTTTTGTCTGACTTAGGTGTGCCTGACCGGGAGTGTGGGGTGTGTTGGTGTAGTGCTTGTGACATCCTGGCTTGTCCAGGGCGCCACATTCCCCCTTAGTAAAATGCAGACCATCCGCGGGCTTGCCCGTCCATCACCGGTTTTATTTTCACAACTGAAAAAGATAAACGGTAAACAGATTACAAATATAATAACATCTTCCCACATCGGGAGGCATGGTACTTAAACGTTGCTAAACGGTTACGGCTTCCGCTCTCTCCCACCCAAGTAACCTGGCCCTGATGTGCCCCTAAGCAAATGGGCAGCACCCCTTGAACCCAGTCCAGCACAAGTTACCCGAGTGGGTTCTGTCCTTTTCAGGGGACCCACGTCCATGGGGACCCTCTGAAACCCCCGGAGGATTGCCACCGGTTGCGGTAGTGGCGGGCCTGGGCCATCACTTTCCTCCAGGCCCATCCTCCAAATCAGCATCTCCGGAGGCGGTAACGGTAAAGCCATAAAACACATTTTTATTTACAAACCACAAGTTCGTGGTTGCCCTGCCAGTTCTCGGGCTTGTCCGTAGTAGTTCCTACGCAGTTGTTTGTAAGGGGTACCAACGGGGACCAGTTGCCGGCAACGACCGGTTCAAATCAGGGTTCAAATCAGGTAAACTTCTCATCAATTATTTACTTATAATTCAAAGAAACTTTAAACAGCACTCTGGTGGTCCCAACGGGGGACAATTGCAACGGGGCTTCGCTGCCATCACTCCGATTCTTCGGCATCGGTCGGGGGAGGGGGCGCGGTGCACACTCGGGCCTCTTGGCTGCCCCTCAGCTTTGCGTACAACGCAAACCACCCCCTCTCCCCGCAGTGCCGGGTGTACTGCACCAGGTCTCCCGGCATCAAGTTGCGGCCTGGGTGCTCCTCCGGCAGGTGGGCATTAACATCCCGACGGGCTATAAAGACTTTGGCCTCCAGGCCCGGTTCATAAATAAAGCCATAGCCCCAGCGGACATCAAACCGCCTCACCTGCCCTTCATACAGGGGGCCCCGGACACGGAAGGTCGCTTGCCGGAGGCTCTCTTTTTCCCGGATCGTGCGGGCCACTAACTCTGCCTTCTTCCTTTCCCTTTCAGCGATCTCCGGGCCCAGCGGTGTCGGCTCCCTGTCCCAATACGGGGCTGCTGCGAGCTCCGGCGCACGGGTCGGGCCCCGCGAGACCTTCTGGACACTGCCCACCACTGGCGATCTGGGTGGAAGGTCCCGCAGTGACTTGGCCTGGGGCGCTGCCTTGCAGCGGCAACCCGGCGCAACCTCAGCCGAGGTGTGGGGGATGGGCACAGGGGTCCTCTTCCGCCGGGCCTCCTGCACGGAGCGGCTTGTCGGCTCCGGTTCGGGGGAAGTCTCTGCAGATGCCTCCGGTTCAGTCTTTGGCACCTTCCACGGTAGCTGTTCTGGTCGATCACGGGCTCCGGCTGCTGGCCGATCCACCTGGGCGGACGTGCGGGGTATCGCTACCGGTGGCGGTGGTACCGGGCCTAGTGGCGGGGTCGCGGCAGCCAATACGGGTAGCGAGGGAGGTAGCAAGGCGAGCGGGTGTGGACCGGGTCCCTCGGCCGCGATGACCGACCCACTAGGGGCACAAGGGTGTGGGTCACTCACCCTCCCTTCCGAAGCTCCCTCTTCTTCGCGTCTCCGTACAGTTGCTATAACCTCCGCCATGTCGGTCTCCCATTCCTCCAAGAGGAGTTGCATCTTGACCTGCAGCCGTTGTTGGAGCTGAGCGGTCCGGATCTCCACCCACGCCGCGGTTCCAGGCGCGGGGGCTACGGTGCTGCGGGACGGCATGTACATGGCTCTGGCGGCCTCTTCCAGGAACCAGCAACAAGATGGCCGCAGGGTCCTGGCGTCCCTGCTTTTATAGCCGCGCGCTACATGCGGCCAAACGCCATCAGTCCCCCTTAGTCTCTTTCAGGCTCCTCCTCTACAGGGGCGAGGTTTTGGCCTTCGCGCCTCCACTACTCGAGGAGACGCTCAAGCGGGAATTTTTCGCGTCCAAGATGGCGGCTTCTCAAATTTTTCGGCCGGACACCTCCGGCGGTCACAAGGCGCACCTCCACCAGACGGCAGAGCGGTAAGATCCTGTTCGTGACGGCAAGTTGTCGCGGGCGGAGGAGGGGACGCTGCGCTTTCCCACTGCTCGGGTCCGGCTGCTGCTGCTCGGTGGTGGCTCGAGCGGTGGGCCGGATCCCGGGGACTCGAGCGGCGTTCCTCGCCCGTGAGTGAAAAGGGGGATTTGATTGTGGGGATTTGATATTGTCCGTGACGCCACCCACGGTTGTGGTGAGATTGGTGACACCACCGCTGCTCAGGACGGGGATCCCGGGAGCGATGACAGGGAGCAGCCTGGATGTTGGTTCTCCCCTCCGTGGTTAGGGGGTTGGTTGTCCCGGGGCCTGGTGATGGGGTAGAGATGGATTGCAGGCGGGTTCCGGGGCCTGGCGAGGTGCAGGGTCGCGGGGGCAGCGCTGTGCCGCACGGCACGGTGATACTCACTCAGCCAATGATGTACACAGAGTCTCCGGTAAAACAAACGGCTGGATGGACGGGTCCCACAGACGGCTGTGGTGTTTCTCCTCCCGGCAGGTTGATGGTGACTGCCTTTCCCTGCACCTGTGTAGTGTGTACGGTTCCAATGGGTTCCCACCGGTAACCCGCTCCCCAGCTTGGATGGGTGCTGAAGGAGCACCTTTTGCCCGCAGGCTCTGGCCCTGGGAACTTTAGCCTTGTGGGTGACTGTGTTTCCCTCTCTCGGTTGGACTGTTGCCTTCTGTCGGGACTTGGCTGCTGGGAAACCCAGGAGGTTCCCTTCGCTAACGGATTTGACAAATTCACGGCGACTCCTAGCCTTGCCGGGGTCCGTAAGCCCCTGCCGGATGGTGCTGGCTTCTCTTTGCGTACCGGTCCGGTACCGCCGGGCCACCGCCCGTCCACGTTCCTTACGGTTAGCTCCGATAGGCCACTCCTGCAGACGGTCACCACCGTCTGCCAACCTTGCTGATCCGTCCGGGCCACACACCCGGACCAACTTCAGGCTTCTCTACTGCCACTTCCCTCCTTCCACTTTCACTCTCCAAACTAATCTCCAACTGATCTGTCTTCTTTTCCCGCCTCCAGGACTGTGAACTCCTCGGTGGGCGGGACCAACCGCCTGGCCCACCCCCTGGCGTGAACATCAGCCCCTGGAGGAAGGCAACAAGGGTTTTTGTCTGACTTAGGTATGCCTGACCGGGAGTGTGGGGTGTGTTTGTGTAGTGCTTGTGACGTCCTGGCTTGTCCTAGGTTCTAGTGATGAGTGGGCACTACCATGCTCGGGTGCACCTGAGCTTGGTAGTGCCCGCTCATCACTAGTTACGAGTACCAAGCACCCGAGCATGGTAGTGCTGGCTCATCAGTAGTTATGAGTCCGAAGCATGGTAGTGCCCACTCATCACTAGTTATGAATCCTAAGAATGGTAGTGCTCGCTCATCACTAGTTATGAGTACCGAGCACCTGAGCATGGCAGTGCCTGCTCATCACTAGTTACAAGTACTGAGCACCTGAGCATGGCAGTGCTTGCTCATCACTAGTTATGAGTACCGAGCACCTGAGCATGGTAGTGCCCGCTCATCACTAGTTACGAGTACCCAGCACCTGAGCATGGCAGTGCCTGCTCATCACTAGTTACCAGTACTGAGCACCTGAGCATGGTAGTGCCCGCTCATCACTAGTTACGAGTACTGAGCACCTGAGCATGGTAGTGCCCGCTCATCACTAGTTACCAGTACTGAGCACCCGAGCATGGTAGTGCCCGCTCATCACTAGTTACCAGTACTGAGCACCCGAGCATGGTAGTGCTCACTCATCACTAGTTACTAGTACTGAGCACCTGAGCATGGTAGTGCTCACTCATTACTAGTTACCAGTACTGAGCACCTGAGCACGGGAGTGCCCGCTCATCACTAGTTACCAGTACTGAGCACCCGAGCATGGTAGTGCCCACTCATCACTAGTTACTAGTACTGAGCACCTGAGCATGGTAGTGCTCACTCATCACTAGTTACTAGTACTGAGCACCTGAGTATGGTAGTACCCGCTCATCACTAGTTACTAGTACTGAGCACCTGAGCATGGTAGTGCTCGCTCATCACTAGTTACCAGTACTGAGCACCTGAGCATGGTAGTGCTCACTCATCACTAGTTACCAGTACTGAGCACCTGAGCATGGTAGTGCTCGCTTATCACTAGTTACCAGTACTGAGCACCTGAGCATGGTAGTGCTCGCTCATCACTAGTTACTAGTACAGAGCACCTGAGCATGGTAGTGCCCGCTCATCACTAGTTACCAGTACCGAGCACCCGAGCATGGTAGTGCACGCTCATCACTAGTTACTAGTACTGAGCACCTGAGCATGGTAGTGCTCGCTCATCACTAGTTACCAGTACTGAGCACCTGAGCATGGTAGTGCCCGCTCATCACTAGTTACGAGTATCGAGCCCCTGAGAAATGGTAGTGCCCGCACCTATTACTACAATTATTAAATGGCTCATAACATGAAATTGGCCGCCCCTCCTTATACAAGAACCCCAGGATAAGTGACACGTGTCTGATAAGTAAGGGACCCAGGCCTCATGTGGCTACCCCAACCTTAAAAAAAATGAAAAAATTAACAAAATCAAAACATTTTCTTCTTGGTTTTTTTTTTCAATACCCTATTGGGAAATTTTGAGCGTAAAATGTACCAGGTCCCCGTTCAGGATCCTTCCCTATTGGCCAAAGCAGAGGACGGCTGCCGAGAGCGTCACTCTATAGAGGCTCTCAAACATCAGTGCACTATACAGATAGCCCATACATTCAGGCTATCTTCAAACTGATCTTTTTTTTCAGGATTTTTTTTTTTACCAGAAACTCTCCAAAATGCTCCTCAATTACTGCTTTAAAAACACTTGGGAAAACTCTTCTAATTCATTCTATGGGTAATCCACATTGGGGTGTGTACACAAAAAGTCTTTTTCAGATGTTTTGCTATCAGACAAAACTTTTTAGAAAATGGTCCAAAGAATAAACCTTTGTATTTCTATGTAAGGCCCTGTGCGCACGCTGCGGATTTACCACAGATTTTACCATGGATTTGCTGCAGAAAATGTGTCTGTGCCCACGGGACTCTGTACCCATGGATTTTGCCGTGGATTTATCTCGATTTTCTAGATAAATCTGCAGATTTTAGCAAGTACAGACACTCCCCATGTTATCATATGGGACATGGGGAGTGCTGTGTCCATGCTGCGGTATGTGTGGCTGCGGAACATGCTGCGGATTTCCCGCAGCCGCATATAACTGCACATCAATTATTCCTCCGGAAATATCTGCAGAATTCCCGCTCCTCCACTATGGAGATATAGGCTGAGACTTCCGCAGGTAAGTCGCACGAATGTCCGCAAGTTTCCGGGGAGCTGCTGCGGGAAACCTGCGGACGTACCGCGAGCTCCCGTGGGCACATAACCTAACATTTCTGCAGTCATTCCCCAGCAAAACCTATGGGTATAAAAAAAAAATGCTGTGCGCACACTGCGTTTTTTTATACCTGCGGATTTACCCGCGGAATTTCCGCTGCGGAATTAATGTGCATGTCACTTCTTTTCTGCAGGTACCTGCAGTTTTTGGCATAGATAATAGTAACAAACCGTAGGGACCAACCCACGGAAAAACCGTGTCAAAAACGCGTCAAAACGCAGGTGCGGTTTTACCGCGGTTTTTGCCGCGGGTGCGGTATTCTGCCAGAGGGTGGGAATTTTTCTGAAGAAAAGTCCATTTTCTAGTGCGCACATAGCCTAAAAACGTCTTGCTGTGCACATGTTCAGGCTTTTGAATGTCTATTTTCAGTTTTCTAAAAAGGCCGAGCAGTTAAAGGGAACCTGTCATCAGAAATTTGGCTTTCAACCTAAATGTTTCCCCCTCTGCAGCTCGTGGGCTGCATTCTAGTAAGGTTTCTATACTTTTTGTGCCCCCTTTTAAACCAAAATAAATACTTTATAAAACTGTACCTTTCAGTTTGAAAATCTTGTAAATTATCCATGGGGGCGGGCCGTGTGGCGTCCTTTGCTGTATCTTACGCCGTCCCCCATGCTCCAAATCATCCCTCAGAACGCCGCCCACTGCGCCCGAGGTCCCGTGCACGTGTGACCGCTGGTGACGTGGTCGCAGGCATGAGAGTATGGGCGGCGCTGTGATTGCATCGCAAGTGCCCGCCCATACTCTCGTGCCCGCCCTTTCCCCACTGCCTCCAGCGTTCTGCGCCGGCCCGACGTCGCCTCTTTCCCATCGTACCCTGCAGCAGGAAATAGATGGGAGGAGCGGAGCAGGCCACTACAGGAGAAGCGGAGGATCTGAGCGACGTACAGAGGGGAGAGCGCGCCCACGAGAGTATGGACGGGCACTTGCGATGCAATCACAGCGCCGCCCATACTCTCGTGCGTGCGACCACGTCACTAGGTGTCCTGGTGTGCACGGGACCTCGGGCGCAGTGGGCGGCGTCCTGAGGGATGATTTGGAACATGGACGGCGTAAGATACAGCAACGGACGCCAGACGGCCCGCCCCCATAGAGAATTTAAAAGATTTTCAAACCGAAAGGTACAGTTTTATAAAGTATTTATTTTGGTTTAAAAGCGGGCACAAAAACTATAGAAACCTTACTAGAATGCAGCCCACGAGCTGCAGAGGGGGAAACATTTAGGTTGAAAGCCAAATTTTTGATGACAGGTTCCCTTTAATGAGCAGGTGGCTGGACACAGGCAGGTCCCCATGACAACAAAGGGGAGGGGGGCCTGAATAGGAGTGAGTTTAATGCAGAACACACAGAAAGTTTGTCAGAACGTCAGAGGCTGCAGAGGAGTGCAGACTTACACAGAACAGCTCCTGCTGAGGAGATGCCACGAGACCTGGGCTGATAACATCTGAGGAAGGGAATGGAGCTGAGGACTGGGGATCCCTTGTACCCGGTGGCGGTTGGTGTGTGTCCGCAACTGGAAGAGAGACAGAGAGAATGGCGGCGGGTCCCCAAGATGCTCCATGCCACGGGGATAGCATTATCGCACCGAAAGAGAGAGGGACCCCCAGATCACTCCACCGGCCCCTTCCTCCTACCTGCCCGGGACTGACCAAAGGCTACAGGCGGCGAAGACCAGCACCCGGGTGTGATGTGGAACGGACTTTAAATAAAGAACAACTGGAACCGCACTCCGTGACTGCTGTGAGTAATGCTGCCGCCCTGTGCCCCCGGTGTCCCTGAGGACTGTTGCCCTGGGTCTCATAAACCTCCCGGGGCCTCCCCGCTCCGCCCGTGGGGAGCGATTCCATCCGGCTGCCCATAACACCTGCCCCGGAGAGAAACTGCGCAGCGGCGGCTGAACACCTGGCCGCAAACCACGGGTGGCGCTGCAAGTATCCCCCGTCCCGCACCGTTTCCTGGGGGAGAGCGATGGCAAGCTCCCCAAGAACCCCGTTACCCTCCTTCCATCCCCCTTGTAACACCGGACTGACGGTCGGACTTTCCTTTTATTGAAACCCGCCGGCGGTCACGGAAGCCGGGTCGGGCCACTCACAGCCTGACCCCGAATACCTTCGGCCCGGTGACCGTGCGAGCCCTGCAAGCCCCGGCGTGGGCGTTTCACAGGCACACTTTGACCTGCCCCGAGCAGGGCAGCCCAAAGTATTGTAGTGCGCCTGCGCAAGACCTCACTGCCGGCTCTTATGGATGACGTGTCATGCACCCAGGATTCAGAAGAAGGAGGACAAAGATGGCCAAAAGAGGAACCGGTATCAGAGAGCGGAGACACCCATCTGACCAGTCTGCACCGCACCGTCCCGTAGGTGAGTATTATAAAGTAATTTTTACGTTCTACACAGCGGACTGGGCTCTTATATACAGCATGTTAGAATGCTGTATATAAGAGCCCAATGGTGACGACCACAGCTTATAGGCCCCAAATCTGGTTACAGGTTCCCTTTAAAAAACGTAGCGAGTTCATCTGAATTGAAAAAAACATTGTGCACATGATGAAAGTTTTGTCAGCTTTTTTTTTCTAAAGAGGTTTTGAAAAATTCCTAGGGAACAAAAGAAAGCGCACGTCAATTCTTCGAAACAGATCTTGGAAACTTCTCCAAACTAGGCACCTGTCCAAAAAAAAACAAAACAATTCAGGAAAAAAAGTTTTCCAAAACAGCTTCAGGAAAAGTAAAAACTTCTCCAAAAACTCTTCAAAAAGCGGAGAATTTCCTAAAGTGGCCATTGGATAAAATTTTACTTCATCCTTCCGTATCTGAGCTTGGAAAAATTGCCAATTGTGAAATAGCTGCCGATATATGCGAGAGATAACATAGACTTATGAAAGCAAAGCTCGAGGGACACGTATAGACTCATTTGTATACATTTAGGGGAATGTCACGTCCCCTCTGGGCCCATTTTACGGTCCTGTACCTTTTTTTTCCTAACAATATGCCCTTAATAGATGGGAATACCCCTTTAAATCCCTTGGCCGGGTCTGGGAATGATGATTTGGCACGCAGCGCTGACAACCTCAATTCCAGGCCGCGCTGCTGACATTCTGCTCTCCGTGTGTTGTGGGGGGAAACAGCTGTTTTTTCGGACTGTTTTTACAGAAGCGTACTCGTGAATGAGGTGTAAACGGAAAATATTCCACATTATACTACTATGGGGATTTCAGGAGGACAGAGAAAAGTTTGGGAAATAATCGAGCAGATGAGCCAAATTCCACTTCTGTTTCTCTCTCGAGTCTATTCACTCGCGTGGCTTTTTATATTCTGGAGCGTTTCCCACAGATTTACTTTTTTCTTTATTTTTCATGTTTTTTTTTTTATTTTCAAGTCACAAGCCGTGTGCCTGGGACAATGGCTGCACAGGCAGGAAAGGGCCCCTGTGCAAAACAGTATATGGGCCCTTTGCATTCATCAAATTGCACAATTCCACCCACTTTGGAGATAGAAATGGCCCCATTATCCCTCTCACTGACAACAGGGAAATGGGGAGCGCAGAAAAAAGGGAGCTAAGATGGTGCCGGGGTGTGTGCGACCTGCAGGGTCACATCTTTACCTTTACTTCTTTTTCCTATGCTGCATTCTTCAGATATATATTTCTCTCTATGCTGGTGATTGGGTGAGCAGCACTGTGGCTCAGTGGTTAGCACTGTATGGTGCCTCAGTGGTTAGCACTGTAGTCTTGCACTGCTGGAGTCCAAATCCCACCACGGACAACCGCTGTAAGGAGTTTGTATGTTTTCCCTGTGTTTGTGTGGGTTTCCTCCAATTTCTTCTCACACTCCCTAAAGGCATATGTCGCGGGCGGGGAGGAGGGTGTCAGCACACTACGCTCACCCCTTCTGCTCGGATCCGGCGGCTGCTGCTCAGTGGTGGCTCGAGCGGTGGGCCGGATCCCGGGGGTTTCTCGAGTGGCACTCCTCGCCCGTGAGTGAAAGGGGGTTTGTTGGGTGTGGGGATGATTATTGTCCGTGACGCCACCCACGGTTGTGGTGATTTCACCACCGCTGCTCTATACGGGGCTCCCGGGGATGGTGATGCGGAGCAGCCAGGTGTTGTGTTGCCCCTCCGTGGGTAGGGGTTGGTGATCCCGGGGCCCGGTGATGGTGAGGGAGGTGCAGGGCCTGGTGGGCGCAGGGACGCGGGGGCAGCGCTGTGCCTTGCGGCACTGTGGTACTCACTCAGCCTGAGACGTTGACACAGTTTTTACGGTAAACCAAACGGCTGGATAGACGGTCCCACGGACGGCTGCACTTGCTCTCCCAGTAGGTGACGGTGATGTCCCTTTTCCTAGCACCTTTGTGTACTTGTTGGTTGCGATGGGTCCCCACCGGTAACCCGCTCCCCGGCTTCAAGCTGGACCGGGGGAGCTCTACTCTTTGCCTGCAGACGCTGGCCCTAAGAAACGGGTGCCGTGGCGGTGGCGGTGTCTCTTCTACACTGGCTGGGCTGTTGCCTTCAATCGGGACTTGGTTGTTGGGGGATCTACGTCCCCTTCACTGACGGATTCGGCAAATTATGGCGACTCCAAGCCTTGCCGGGGTCCGAGAGGCCCCTGCCCTGGTGCTGACTGTCCTTCGGAACACTGCTCTAGACCGCCGGGCACACAGCCTACGGGGTCCTTCCAGGAACTTCCAAACGGTCCCCCTCCAGACAGTCACCGCCGTTGCTGACCTTGCTGACCTGTCCTGCACACAGCTGGACTACTTCAGGCTTTTTCACGCTCTTTCTGTTCTGTCACCACTCTTGCTTTCCTCCTTTACTACTTTTCTTCCTTCACTTTCACTTAGCTGTTTACTTTAGCCCTGTCTGGGCTACTCCTCCACTCCTTCCACTTCCTCCTCCCTGACTAGACTGCCTGGTACTTCCCGCCTCCAGAGCTGTGAACTCCTTGGTGGGCGGAGCCAACCGCCTGGCCCACCCCCTGGTGTGAATCATCAGCATCTGGAGGAAGGCAACAAGGATTTTTGGTTAGCTTAGATGTTCCTACCTGGGATGTAGGGTGTGGTGGTGTGTGACCTGTGTCCCCTGGCTTGCCCAGGGCGACACACATACTGATAGGGAATTTAGAATGTGAGCCCCAATGGGAACAAAGATGATCACATCTGTAAAGCGCTGTGGAATTAATAGTGCTGTAAAATAAGAAAACAGAACTCCTGCTGGTGTGATGTCAGTCTCACAGTATGCACTGAGACTGCAGCTGCCTCACAGTATACACTGAGAGAGACTGCAGCTGCACCCCTGTGCTGCCGCACAATATGCACTGAGAGAGACTGCAGCTGCACCCCTGTGCTGCCTCACAGTATGCACTGACAGAGGTTGCACCTGCTTCCCTTTGCTGCCTCACAGTATGCCGTTTCAGCTGCACTGATATTGCAGCTGCACCCCCTACTGCCAGCTTGTGTCACATCATGTAGTCTTGCGCAAATGGAGACATACCGCAGCCATACTCCCCTGCAGTCTCCCCCTCCTGTTTCATACTCTTAGAAATACAGCAGTTTCCCCCCAGTTTCTGTTGTTAATTTGCCATATTATTGCAGACACGCTACAACATAAGATTCCATAACATATATTCCACAGTTGTCTCTTTTTATGTACACTACCATGCCAAAAATATAATAAAAAAAAAAGAACATAATGACCTTCACTGATATCCTACATTACCACCTGGGACTTAAGATCTTTATTTTCACAGGATATTTGCACGCAGGGAGATTATACGTCTGAGAGCTAAAACAACTTGAACCCAAGGCAGCTTGAGATCCTGTATACACATTACAGTATGGCTGCAGAGCTTAGTGTATGCTGATACTTTCTGATATACTCTGTATTGCAATTGCTCTCCATTTTCAAGATTTTCAAGATCTCTGCTTACAGTCAGTAAATAGTTTATAATCTTTACTGACCTCATAATTCCCATAGCTCTGAATTTGCTACAATTGCATCCAATTGCTATGAGAAGAAGAGAGCTGTGAGGATGTTGTTTTAAAGACAACCTGTCACTTGCTGTAAATATGTATTTTGTTTACAAGGTGTAAAAGCCGCTGTTCTCCTGAATCCGGCGATGTTTTTCTTTTTTTTCTGCGCCTCTCCGTTCCTGAGATACGCCCTCCTTTTCCCTGGACATAATTCTAGTCCCTTTTTTACAAGTGGGTGTGGTCCTCAAGAAAACGCCCACAAAGAGGTTCGGGACCACACCCACATGGCTAACAAGATACAGAGAAGAAGCGGCCATATCTCTGGAACGGAGAGGCGCAGGAAAAAAAGAAAACCAGCGCCGGATTCAGGAGAACAGCGGCATTTACACCATATAAAACAAAATTACATATTTATGGGAACTGACCGGTCCTTTTAAAAACTCACACTGGATACAACTGTAGCAAACCATCAGATGTGAGAAAATTAAGTCTGCTCAGGTTTTTTTTGAGGGCTAAAAACAGAAAAAGATGCAACAAAAATACAAAGTAGCATCGGTCCTAACTGACTCTATTATGTTTCCAGCTATTTAACGCTTGGTATGAAAGTATGTGAAGTATGCATTGTGTTCTCAGTGTTTGCAATGTGTTTTCTATGGCATCACAAAGTCAAATAATTATTACTGAGGCTCGAAAAAAGACGCGGAAGAGGAGAATGACAGGTGAATTCGGAGAAAGAAGGAGCGGAATGGACACAGAGGGACAAAGGGGGACGTGAGACAAAGGGACAGTGAAGTAGGGGGAGGGGAGAGAAAGGACTGAGGGATGAGAAATGTTTCTGGTCCCGTCTGGTCCAGGGTCCCATGTGTTTAATGAGCCCCGTGCACATGTGACAGTCTCTAAAACCACAGGAAGCATCACAAGCTACAAAGAGAAAGAGGTAGAGACTTAGCAAGAATCACAGAGATTATATGGGGAGAGGGAGGGGGAAGAGACAGCGAACTGGCCCATAGACTGACCCGGGGACTGGGGAAGAGGAGTAAGGAGAAAGTGCGAGACACGCAACCACCAAAGCTAATCCTGCGGAGGGGGAAAGCGGAGCCAGGAACACGGCTACTGACAGATGAAGAGACTGCGGGAGAAGGAGAGACTGGCAGGAGAGAGAGTGTGAGTAAGAAGAGACAGCTAGAGACAGACTGCGGGGAGACGGGGCGTTCCAGAGGTCCCCAATCTGAGGGGGCGACCGGTGGAGGCAGACAGGGGTGTTCTAGAGAAGAGGTCCCCAATCTGTGGGGCGACCGGTGGAGGCAGACAGGGGTGTTCTAGAGAAGAGGTCCCCAATCTGTGGGGGCAACCAGTGGAGGCAGACAGGGGTGTTCTAGAGAAGAGGTCCCCAATCTGATCTGTGGGGGCGACCGGTGAAGAACAGTGTATGATTGTAGTTGTGGAGGGGACTTTGATATCATTTACAAGTAGGGAGTCAAAAACTTTCGGAAATATAGTTATAGGGGGCAACTAAGAACCAGGAGTGGATAGGGGTCTACATCCAAGATAAAGACAGTAGGCAAAGAGACCAGAGACCTAAAGACTCAGGACGTAAAATATTGATCGATAGATAGATAGAGGGATAGATAGATAGAGGGATAGAGATCTTAATGGAGAAGATTCATTGCGTGCCACAGAGACAGACTGACATCCAAACTAGAGACAATACCCCAAAAAAGACAACCAGAAACCAAGAGACCCAGGATAGGTAGATATCAGATAGGTTACGATACTCTCACCTCATCATGAGTACATTGTTAGCATCCTGCCCTACCTCTCCCCTGTGTACCCCCAGCCCTTCCTCCACAAATGTCGGCCCCTCTCCCCCAGGAGCTTTGGCCCCTGGTGCCGCTGCTTTTCCTTGCCCTTCCCGAGGATTTCTCCGCAGCCTTCGGATCCTCTACCACATTCTGGAAGAAGAAGGTGGTGGCCGGGTGCACGTGCAGGACATCGAAGGACTTTGGCGAGGACCGACCATTCTCGCAGGGGTTCCACAGGCTCTTAGAGATGCAACTGCTTCAAGTGGTGGATACCTGAGTTTTCCCCGACTGGTGAGGGGGCTCACCCAAGCCCTGAGAGCAGGAGACCCTCAAAGCACAGCTGCACCAAGGAAGAGGGGTGAGTGTGAGGGATCTGGTGGATATTTCTACAATATTGATCTCTCCTAGTTCTCTAAATGTGTCTTTAGGGTTGCTCTCCATCTTCTCGTCCAGCCTCCTGCAGGTTCTCCGTCCCTCTCTTCGCTGTGCCGTCTCCGGGCTGACACTCGTGTATCATAACCCTCCTTAATCTGCACCATCTGTCTGGGTGTAATCTGTACATTAAGAGAAAAAGGGCTAAGCATGGAGGGGATTATTACTTCATGTTAAAAAAATTACTTTACCGGAGTATGTAATGGGTTCTTTCCACATAGCGGGGGGTCCGACTTGTGTCGATGGCCAGAGAAAGTCCTAACGATTTGATTGGAGATTTCTGTAATTTCTTTGGTGGGATGGCCGTGGATTACTATGTTAAAGAGATTATCACAAAAACAATATATTAAATAGCTACAGGATTGTTGGAGGTCCAACAGCTGGGACCCCCATTGATCTCATGAGTCAAAGATCCCTTTATGAATGGAGCAGTAGTGAGCATGTGCGACTGCTGCTCCATTCACTGCCTGTAGGAGCGGTGGCCGCACGTGCTCATTACCGCTCCATTCACAAGGGTGGGGTAGTCTCAGAAGCCAGACCCCCTAGCGATTATTGGTTTATCTTCTACCTTGTGCATACGTGATAAAGCCATTGACCTTTCATGACCAAGAGTCTCTACAGCCTTGACCCCTTCTTCTAGGATATCAATGGGAGTCACAACTTATGGACGCTCACTGATATAGTCTGCCACATCCTAATATAATTCCAATATATTACATTGGAAAATAGAGATCTCCTTTAATATTGACCACTGGAGACAAGGGTTCAGTTTACTGTCCTGTATCTAATTTCCCTGGCCTAGGGAGAGGGATTATTTCACGCTCCTCATGGTACCCAGCACCCAGGGCACATGCACCACCATGGAGCTGCCCAGGTAGGCTTACATGCTACATGTATAGTCTAATAGACTTTATGGTTCAGCTTCTCACCATTTTCAAGATCAGATATTATTTTTTTGATTGCTGATACCACTGGATCCAGCCTGGACAATGCTCTGTGAGCTAAATAGTCTAGCAGCTCACAGAGCATTGTCCACACTTCCAAACTGGATACAGGTCTGACCACTACTCATCCGAGAGGAGAACTGGGTGCGTGTATCTTTCCAACTACATTTCTATCTGTACATCGAGCTATCTATATCTATCATTATTATCTACTTGTCTATCTATTATTGATCTATTGACCTACCTATTATCCATCTATACTAAACAAAAATATAAACACAACACTTGTTTTTTTCTCCAATTTTTAATGAGCTGAACTCAAAGATCTAAGACTTTTTTCTACGTGCCCAAAAAGCCTTTTTCTCACAAATATTGTTAACAAATTTGTCTAAATCTGTGTTAGTGAGCACTTCTCTTTTGCGTAGATAATCCATCTGTGGCGCCCTGGACTAGCCAGGTAGCCACAGACAAAACACACACACCCGCACCCCCCGGACAGTTATATTAGTCAGACAAAAACCCTTGTTACCTCCCTCCAGGGTCTGATGTCCACACCAGGTGGGGCGGAGCCAGGCGGTTGGCCCCACCCACCGAGGAGTTCACAGGCCTGGAGACGGGAAAGCAGTAGATCAGTTCAGGAGGTGAAAGTGAGAGGTCACGTACTGCGAGTGTCTGGGTCGGAGCCCAGGCACTGACAGCAAGGTTGGCAGACGGTGGTGGCCGTCTGCAGGAGTTGGTGGAACTCCGCAGAGCCGTAAGGACCGGGACTGGGCGGTGGCCCACTGGTACCGGACCGGGGAACGGAGTGAAGCTAAGCACACAGGCAGGGCCATCGGACCCCGACCAGGCTTGGAGCTGCCGTCAATAGTCAAATCCGAATGTGACAGGAACCCCCCGGGTTCCCTAACAACCAAGTCCCGACTAAAGGCAACCGCTCCCACTGTGAGGATATACAGCCACCGCCACCGGCTAGAAATCCAAGGGCCAGCGCCTGCGGGCAAAACTGGCTCCTCCGGTATCTATACACCGGGGAGCGGACTACCGTTGGGAAGCCATTGGAGTAAACACAGTACACAAAGGTGCAGGGAAAGACAGTCACCATCACCTGTCCGGGGAGAGACACTGCAGCCGGCTGCGGGACCAGTCCATCCAGCTGTTTGGTTTACCGGAGACTTTGTGCATCTTTTGCTGAGTGAGTACACCCGTGCCATCCGGCACCGCGCCGCGCTGTCCCTGCACCTCACCGACCCTGCCTCCCCATCACACCACCGGGCCCCGGGACCACCAACCCCTACCCACGGAGGGGGAGAACAACATCCCAGCTGCTCCCTACCATCGCTCCCGGGATCCCCGTCACCAGCAGCGGTGGTGCCCATCTTCACCACAACCCGTGGGTGGCGTCACGGACTAAATCCCCAAACAAACCACCCTCTTTTCACTCATGGGCGAGGAGCGCCGCTCGAGTCCCCAGATACGGCCCACCACTCGAGCCACCGGGCAGCAACAGCAGCGCCGGACCCGAGCGTTAGCGAGCGCAGCGCCCCGCCGCCCGCGACACATCCACCTCACAGGTGGGCCTTAGGCTGGCCAAAATAAAAAGCCATTCTAAAATGTACGCTTTTAGAGTATTGTGGAGTTCAGGAGGGTCAGAAAACCAGTCGGTATCTGGTGTGGCCACCATTTGCCACTTTTCCATCTGCCCGTATCAGTGAAAAACAGGATTCATCTGTAGCACCTCTGAGCACATCAGGGTACTACAGGGAACTGCATCCTGTCCCTCAGGGTGCAGGACCTACCCCCCATGGTTCCAGGTTCCCAAAAAGCGGTTTCACCTCCATCAGCACCACAAATCCCAGCCAACACCTCACATCATGACCTGTCAGACACACCAGTGGGTTGGTCTAGTTGGGATAGGGCCACCCACCTAGGGGTCAGGCAGACTGGTGGGAGAGACTAAAGGCCCCGTCACACACAGAGATAAATCTTTGGCAGATCTGTGGTTGCAGTGAAATCATGGACATATTGTTCCATTTGTACACAGCCACAAACCTGCCACTGATTGTCCACAATTTCACTGCAACCACAGATCTGCCGCAGATTTATCTCTGTGTGTGACGGGGCCTTAATAGTACAGTGACAGCTCTCACTCCTCCTCATCAGTTGAGCTCTGGGGCCTTCCCTACCTGCGGAGGGACTGTCACCTTGCTGCTCCCCACCATCTGCCCCGGTCCTTATTGCAGCAGCGGCGGTACTCCCATTACCCTGCAGGTGGCGTCATGAACACTTCCCCTGTAAATAATCCCCCTTCTCTAGTTTGAGTGTCCGCCGATCCCGGGTCCGGACCCCTCAAGCCACGACCACCCTGGATCCGAGCACCCCGGTCGTCACCGGGGCGGCACACATCCGTGAAGAGAAATCTCTCCAACATGCCAGATGGCATCGAATGTGAACATTTACCCACTCAAGTCGGTTATGATGGTAAACTGCAGTCATGGGGAAACCCCCGATGAGGACGACGGGCAGCAGATGAGCTTTCCTGACACGGTTTATGACAGTTTGTGCAGAAATTCTTTCGCTTTGCACCGATTGTTGCAGTCGCTGTCCGGGTGACCGGTCTCAGAAAGTCTTGGAGGTGAAGATGCTGGATGTGGAAGTCCTGGGCTGGTGCAGTTACACATTTTTCTGCTGGTGTGAGGCTGGTTGGATCTTCTGCGAAATTCCCAGAAACGCCTTTGGAGACGGATTATGGTAGAGAGATGAACATTCAATTCACGGGTAACAGCTCTTGTGGCCATTCCTGCAGTCAGCAGCCAACTGCACGCTCCCTAAAAACTTGCAAAATCTGTGGCAATGTGCTGTATGATAAAACTGCGAATTGTAGAGTGGCCTTTTGTTGTGGCCAGCCTAAGGCACAGCTGTGCAATAATCATGCTGGCCAGCCTAAGGCACACCTGTGCAATAATCATGCTGGCCAGCCTAAGGCACACCTGTGCAATAATCATGCTGGCCAGCCTAAAGGCCCCGTTACACGCTACGATATATCTAACGATATGTCGTCGGGGTCACATCGGTAGTGACGTACATCCGGCATCGTTTGACATATCGTAGCGTGTGACAGCTACGAGTGACTGTGAACAAGCAAAAATACTCACCTTATCGTTGCTAGTTGACACGTCGCTCATTTTCAAAAAAATCGACCGTCCTTCTGCGCGCCGGTTGTTCATTGTTACCGAGGCAGCACACATCACTCCGTGTGACACCCCAGGAACGATGAACTGCAGCTTACTTGCGGCCGCCGGCAATGTGGAAGGAAGCAGGTGGGCGGGATGTTACGCCCCACTCATCTCCGCCCCCCGCTTCTATTGGGCGGCCGCTGTGTGACGTCGCTGTGACGCCGAACGTCCCTCCCCCTTCAGGAAGAGGATGTTCGCCCCCCCCACAGCGTGGTCGTTCGGGAGGTAAGTACGTGTGATGGGGGTTACCGAATTTGTGCGACATGGGCAACAAAGTGCCCGTAATGCACAAACGATGGGGGCGGGTGCGATCGCACATGCGAACGCACGATAAATCGACGCGTGTAACGGGCCCTTTAGGCACACCTGTGCAATAATCATGCTGGCCAGGCTAAGGCACACCTGTGCAATAATCATGCTGACTAATCAGCATCTTGATATGTCACACCTGTGAGGTGGATGGATTATGTCCATAGAGGAGAAGTGATCACTAACACAGATTAGGACAAATTTGTGAACAATATTTGAGAGAAAAGGGCTTTTTTTTGTACATAGAAAAAGTCTTAGATCTTTGAGTTCAGCTCATGAAAAATGGGAGCAAAAACAAAAGTGTTGTGTCTATATTTTTGTTCATATCTATCTAAACTTCAATTCTAAAAAAAGTAAAGCAAATAATAACACAATGATTGGAAATGTCTTATCGCCAAAATTTAATCACAACAGATCAGACATTGAATGTTGGATATTTTTGATTTTCAGTCGAAAAAATTAACTCCTTTAGAAAACCGCAACAAGAAATCTCCAAAAAGTTGTGCCCGGGCCATGTCCACCATTGTGCAGCATCCCTTCTCTTTTCATAACATTCTCGGAGACCATTGCTGGGGTTTGGGGAAAGGAACGTTGGCCCTTCTTGTTTGATGTCGGATTCTCGCTGCTCTACAATTCGGGGTCTTTGCTGGATTTTTCATTTCGTAATGCAGCAAAAGTTTTCTATTGGTATGAAAGGTCTGGACTGCCGACGTCCGGCTCATCCCCCGATCTCTTCTTCTGTGACGCCGTGCTGCTGTGATGGATGCAGTATGGGGTTTAGCATTTGTGGATTGCATGATGAACTGTGCTCACAGACAATTACTTTCTGGATGTGTTCCTGAGCCCATGCAGTACAGAATCGTGTCTTTATATAATTCAGTGATCATCAGCATCCAATACTACCCTCAGGTCTTGAACCTTGTGCACATGGATTTCTCCAGAATGTCTAAATCGTCTGATATTATATTCTGTAGATGGTGGGATATTCAAAGTCTTTGCAATTTTACATTTTCTGTGAGCCGTTTTAAAATTTATTGTAGGGTCTTGCAACTATGGGGACCCTTGACATGGGTTGCGAGTTTGCATATTTTGGCCAAAATATGGACCACTACGTCATATAATTTATGCATATTTTTCATCTTTTTTTTGCATATTTTCACACTTTTATTCAGGATGCAGCAAAGCCCATTAGTGTTGGTTGGGTGAATCGGGGTGTATTTCTTGTGGGGTGTACTTTTTATATAGTGCTGGGCAGCCCGCCTGATCTAATAGTATGGGCATCATCAATAGGCTGTAAGCCGAACACTGCGCATCACATGTACAGTACAGACCAAAAGTTTGGACACACCTTCTCATTCAAAGAGTTTTCTTTATTTTCAGGACTCTGAAAATTGTAGATTCACATTGAAGGCATCAAAACTATGAATTAAAACATGTGGAATGAAATACTTAAAAAAGTGTGAAACAACTGAAAATATCTCTTATATTCTAGGTTCTTCAAAGTAGCCACCTTTTGCTTTGATTACTGCTTTGCACACTCTTGGCATTCTCTTGAGGATCTTCAAGAGGTAGTCACCGGAAATGGTTTTCCAACAGTCTTGAAGGAGTTCCCAGAGATGCTTAGCACTTGTTGGCCCTTTTGCCTTCACTCTGCGGTCCAGCTCACCCCAAACCATCTCGATTGGGTTCAGGTCTGGTGACTGTGGAGGCCAGGTCATCTCGCATAAAACCCCATCACTCTCCTTCTTAGTCAAATAGCCCTTACACAGCCTAGAGGTGTGTTTGGGGTCATTGTCCTGTTGAAAAATAAATGATGGTCCAACTAAAGGCAAACCAGATGGAATAGCACGCTGCTGCAAGATGCTGTGGTAGCCATGCTGGTTCAGTATGCCTTCAATTTTGAATAAATCCCCAACAGTGTCACCAGCAAAGCACCCCCACACCATCACACACCTTCCTCCATGCTTCACGGTGGGAACCAGCCATGTAGAGTCCATCCGTTTACCTTTTCTACAAAGACACGGTGGTTGGATCCAAAGATCTCAAATTTGGACTCATCAGACCAAAGCACAGATTTCCACTGGTCTAATGTCCATTCCTTGTGTTCTTTAGCCCAAACAAGTCTCTTCTGCTTGTTGCCTATCCTTAGCAGTGGTTTCCTAGCAACTATTTTACCATGAAGGCTGCTGCACAAAGTTCCTCTTAACAGTTGTTCTAGAGATGAGAAGGTGTGTCCAAACTTTTGGTCTGTACTGTACCTGTGTGACTGGTGCCCTATGCAAGTCTTATGTGTGTGCATGTTTAATACTAGGCAGTCACCTCCTCCATGAAATGGTACATTGTGAGAAGTTGTTTCATCAGTATTTAGTACCACCTTTATCATGGAGGCTGCTGCATCCTGCTAATACATTGGTAATGTGACTTGGTGTTGGTAAAGGCTGTTTCATTTCTGTGATGTTTTTCTTGTATGTCCATTTCTATGATCAATCTAACAATCATTAATATTTTTCTCAAATGTTTCCACAATTTTGTAGATGTAGTTGTTCACAGATCAGTGACCTCTGACCATCTTTGCTTCTGGGAGACTCTGCCTCTCTATCATGCTCTTTTTAATTATAGACAGTCATGAGATTTATTTGAAAATTAACTCTCCAGCTGTTAATACAATTTACATTTCTAGGGTTTTGTTAACCTTGTCTCAACTTTTTGGAGATTTTTTGCTGTTGTCCATTTATAAAGAAGTTAAGTTTTTCAAATGAAATGGAAAAAAGTCCAATGTTCAACTTCTGATCTGTGTTCTGGTGTGAAGAAAATATGGCTATAAGAGGTTTCCAATTCATTAAATTCTTGTTTTCTTTATATTTTACAAAGTAGCCGAGCCTTTTTTGATATCTATCTATCTATCCCTCTACCTATCTATCTATCTATCTATCTCTTTATCTATCTATCTGCTTCATGTCAGTGAGTGGAAGCATTAAGATTTGCATTCAGAGGCAGAAAACTCTTCTAGTTCTGATATTTCTCACAGGGGACAGTTTGCAGAAATGTAATAGATCTGGATGTTCCGTATGTACACCACGTGCAGGTCCTGCATATATACCGTAGTGAGACGTATATGATGAAATATGGTGATGAAATTACCGGTCTCTTTATCACTTCGTCCTAAAGATGAAAATCTGTCTGTACCCGGCCCTGAAATGAACTCTTAATTTCATCAGAACAGATGCAGGTTCATAAGATGGGAACAGATGGAGAGATCAAAACATTAATTACTGAGAGAGGAATATCAAGCCTCTTATAATAAACGTCCTTCTTAAAAGAAAAGCTCTCCGCCTGGTGCCGTGGGGGGCGGGGGCTGAAACCCACCAGTAACGCCGTTCTCTCTGTCTGCCAGGGTCTAAGACTGTCACCCGTTCCCAGAGCATCAACAATGTCGTCACCTCCACGGTGCGGCTCACACGCCAGGAGCAACGCATACGGCGCCACACGCTGACAAGCGGGATCGACTACAACACGGTAACCAGCAATACCAATCCCTAATACCCATGTTCCCAGTGCATACTGATGTTGAGTAAATGATGTGTATACAAAAAGGGGGCCCTTGGCTAAGAACCATCTGAGACCCCTATCTTAATACCCTATTGTTGGCTTAGCCTGTTGCAACCTATTTCCTTAATTAACAGTGTGGTTCCTCGGGGGCGGGGCTACCTAGACAGGTTACCACCCAAGAGCAAGGAGGATGAGCCAGTGAGGGCTTAGTCTCCTGTCTTCAAGGGCTACAAAGCAGCTGAATGGCCAAAAATAATCATGTGATGGCCAGAATGTGTGTACCGAGTCTATATCGGCTCAGGATTCGGCAGTATTTGGGAGACTCTCTGTAGTCTCTCTATAGACTCTGGTATGTGGTCAGTTTCTGTGAAGTGATGATATCGTTCCTCCAGTCACTGACACACCTTTCCTGGCCCTCGTCTACCTTAGGGCCGGTCTGTAGTCTCTCTGTAGACTATGGTACGTGATCAGTTACTGTGAGGTGATGATATCATTCCTCCAGTCACTGACAGACCTTTCCTGGCCCTCGTCTACCTTAGGGCCGGCTGTAATATCTCTATAGATTCTGGTACGTGGTATAGACTCTGGTACGTGGTCAGTTTCTGTGAGGTGATGATATTGTTCCTCCAGTCACTGACAGACCTCTCCTGGCACTCGTCTACCTTAGGCCCGGTCTGTAGTATCTCTATAGACTCTGGTACGTGGTATAGACTTTGGTACGTGGTCAGTTCCTGTGAAGTGATGATATTGTTCCTCCAGTCACTGACAGACCTCTCCTGGCACTTGTCTACCTTAGGGCCGGTCTGTAGTATCTCTGTAGACTCTGGTACGTGGTCAGTTTCTGTGAGGTGATGATATTGTTCCTCCAGTCACTGATAGACCTTTTCTGGCCCTCGTCTACCTTAGGCCCGGTCTGTAGTATCTCTATAGACTTTGGTACGTGGTCAGTTTCTGTGAAGTGATGATATCGTTCCTCTAGTCACTTACAGACCTCTCCTTGCCTTCGTCTACCTTAGGGCCGGTCTGTAGTATCTCTATAGACTTTGGTACGTGGTCAGTTTCTGTGAAGTGATGATATCGTTCCTCTAGTCACTGACAGACCTCTCCTGGCACTCGTCTACCTTAGGGCCGGTCTGTAGTCTCTCTGTAGACTCTGGTACGGGATCAGTTTCTGTGAGGTGATGATATCGTTCCTCTAGTCACTTACAGACCTCTCCTGGCACTCGTCTACCTTAGGGCCGGTCTGTAGTCTCTCTGTAGACTCTGGTACGTGGTCAGTTTCTGTGAGGTGATGATATCGTTCCTCTAGTCACTGACAGACCTCTCCTGGCCCTCATCCTCCATCTTCCTGATTCTGGCTTTTGTCAGGCTGCTGTTGTTGGTGTTTTTGAGAGGATGGGTTTGGTTATCTATTCTATCTATCTATCGCTGTCTGTGACTTTGTCGTGTATATGATGATGGGGGTAGTAGTTGCTCGTCTTCCTCTGCACCAGCTCTCGTTCAGCTATGTCCTTCTTGTACACAGGTGCCCGCGATTGTTCAGTTTTCCATGTGCGGAATGTTCTGGACTCTTCTCCTCTGTATTGTGGTGCTTGATTCCATTTTCTGCTTGTTTTGACCGTGGTCCCACTCATCCCCGCGGCCTGTGAGCGGCACGGGAGGGTGGGTGCCCGGGGCTGACAGATGAGGGAGGGGTGGGAATGAGCGCTGACTGGGGAGTGTCAGCTCCTCTCACATAACTTCTCTATTCACACGGGACTGCTGTTTGGAAGCTCCAGGCGGACAAGTCTGTGCGGCTCCACGGTGGGGAGAGGGAAAGGGGTCACTTGGGGGGGGACGACACCTAAGCTTCCGCCAGGCGCAGGGCAGGTGTAGGCCCACAGGTAAATAACAGGGGGATGAGGGATCACAGGACCGAAAGAGAAGAAGGAAAAACAAAAGGAAAGGGCAGAAGTGGAAACCACAAGAAATCTGGAAAGAGGCGGGGGCTGGGAGGTGCATACAGGTATATACAGCGGCACGCCTGCAGCTCCACAGGGAGTATATACTCACACCCACTGGTGTACAGCTGCCGGCACTGCACATAGGTGCATCCGTGTATGTGGCCGCAGCACTGTGTGTATATACGGACCCCACCGCAGTATACAGACACTTACATGTCATCTCCTAACACTCCACCTGTATGGCTGCACACGTGGCGTATACCATCCTCATCCTCCCCCTGCACAACAGCCGAGAGGCCCTGACCTTCTACCTGTGGGTGAGTCCCTGCGAATGTATGGTACGGGGTCCGGCAGGGGTGTGTGTGACGTATCTGTCTATCTGTCTGTCTATCTATCTATCTGTAATGGAGAAGAGCTGCAACTATTTTTGAAAATGTTGAACTTGCCTTACATTATGCTATTTATTGCTCTATTGTTCTATCTATTGTCTATTATCTTTATCGTCTTTCGTTTTTTCTATTTAACATTCTATCTATCTATCTATCTATCTATCTATCTATCCATCCATCCTTCAATCCATCTATCCATCTATCTATTATCTGGCTATCTATCCTTTTATCTATCTATCTTTTTTCTTTTCAATATTCTTTTTATTATAGTGCAAAAACAGCATATGAAACACATTGCACACCTTCCAAGTATTGTTCAGAGCAAAAAATTGACATAACGTAACATAAAACAATGAATAATATGTGAGAAAATATAAGGCACTCTAATCCTGGAGGGAAGGATTTAGATCCAAAGATCGGTCCACCGTTCATCTATCTATCCTTCTATCTATTTATCATCTATCCATCTATCTATCCCTCTATCTATCTATCCTTCTATTTATCATCTATCTATCTATCTATCTATCTATCATTTATCCCTTTATCTACCTATCCCTCTATCTATCCATCTATCTATCCCTCTATCCATCCCTCTATCTATCTATCCCTCTATCTATCTATCTATCCATCTATCTATCCCTCTATCTATCTATCTATCCATCTATCTATCCCTCTATCTATCCATCCCTCTATCTATCTATCCATCGATTTATCTATCTATCTATCCCTCTATCTAGCTATCCTTCTATTTATCATCTATCTATCTATCTATCTATCTATCTATCCCTCTGTCTGTCTATCTAATGTATCTATCATTTATCCCTCTATCTATCTATCTATCCCTCTATCTATCCCTCTATCTATCTATCCCTCTATCTATCTATCCCTCTATCTATCTATCCCTCTATCTATCTATCCCTCTATCTATCCATCCATCTATCCATCCATCTATCCATCTATCTATCTATCTATCTATCTATCCCTCTATCTATCCCTCTATCTATCCCTCTATCTATCCATCCATCCATCTATCTATCTATCTGTCTATCCCTCTATCTATCCCTCTATCTACCTATCCCTCTATCTATCTATCCCTCTATCTATCTATCCCTCTATCTATCCATCCATCTATCCATCTATCTATCTATCTATCTATCTATCTATCTATCTATCTATCTATCTATCTATCTATCTATCTATCTATCTATCTATCTATCCCTCTATCTATCCCTCTATCTATCCATCCATCCATCTATCTATCTATCTATCCCTCTATCTATCTGTCTATCCCTCTATCTATCCCTCTATCCCTCTATCTATCCCTCTATCTATCTATCCCTCTATCTATCTATCTATCCCTCTATCTATCTATCCCTCTATCTATCTATCTATCTATCTATCTATCCCTCTATCTATCCCTCTATCTCTCCTCCAGGATCCTGTCCTGTCCCTTTATCTTCCGCTCTGTCCTTTCCTCGCTGACACTCTCTGTAAATCAGTTAATCCGATGGGGGTTGTAATAGCCCGGTTTGTGGCAGGTTCAGTGCCGCCTGCTGTGTGTCCTCTGATTTATGGTGTCACCCCAGCAGTTGCCTCCCTTCTCCTATAAAATGTCAGCTTCTTCTTTTACCACGGACAGCACCTTACATCTATATCATCATGACTGATAATTAGCGGTGACTGTACTTTATGGAGCATCCGAGCCCGGCTGCACCATCATCATCACCACACCTGAGTCACATGTTCCTTGTATATACTATCTATATATTACTTTTTTTACACACATATATTTATTCATTCATTTACTGCAGAAAATACATAGAAATTCCATTATTCGATTTCCATCGAACCCTCAAAACAGCGCCGCCCTATCTGCCATAAGATGTGATAGCAACTAAGGATTAAAACAGGTTCTGAAAAACATAAATATAACTCCCATTGTGTTTTATGGCTATACTTCATTATAAATCATCGTCAGGGAACCACCTCCATCCTGCACAATAACTCCCATCATCCCAGAGACCTCAACTAACACGGATCATGGTGGATCCTAATCATTTACTTGAGATGGGGCCACAACGGGGGACGGAAACAACTCGTTACCGATTACAGTATATCTATGAGAAACGTCCTACAATATAACACAGAGACGCAGAGGCCTCTCACCGGGGTCCGACATTCCTCACTGCGGTCACACGTATGTGTCCAGACTGACAGACTCCTACTGTTACTGCTGCCAAAATACTATCCATCTATCTATCCCTTTATCCATCGATCAATCCAATATCTATCTATCCATCTAACTATCTATTTATCTAAAACAAATCTTAACATAAAAACACTTTAAGTACCAGCTATAGTCTTATTTCTCAAGACACGTGACTGATCCCATGACTGTGAAATCCTTGGTGTCTCTTCAGTTCCAGTGTTTATTCTTCAGCTATTTAAAGAAGCATTTCCATCAAAGTTTTTATCCTCATAATATATTGCACTGTGTACTTACAAGTTACTCATTTTGCCATTCTACCCAGGTAATTCTTCTCTTTTTCATTAGGTCTATGCCATCAGTTACAAGTTGCTCATTTTGCCCTTCTACCCAGTTAATTATTCTCTTTTTCATTAGGCCTATGGCATCAGTGATAAGTTGCTCATTTTGCTCTTTTATCCAGTTAAATCTTCTATTTTTCATTAGGTCTATGGCATCAGCTACACGTTCCTCCCTTTGCTCTTCTACTCAGTTAATTCTTCTCTTTTTCATTAGGCCTATGGCATCAGTTACAAGTTGCTCATTTTGCCCTTCTACCCAGTTAATTCTTCTCTTTTGCTCAATCACGTGATTAGAGAAAGACTAGCTGAATCCTTCTAAGCTCTATGTAGGATCAGAAAGTCTGTTTTCCCTGTATGTCATCATTACAAATACAAATCTAGGTCACTAAAACACTGTGTATTTGTAACGATGACTCATTCAGGGAAAAGAGACTTCATGTTTCAAGGTCCCCACAGTGCCTACCTCAGAGTGATGTCCCACAAGCATTCCACTTGCCTGGGAGTGTGTCATGGATCATTTTGGAGATTCGATCCAGTGACCTCTTGCTCCATGGTCGGTTCCATTGTCTGCTGAGCTATGGTCCTTTTTTTCTTGGTCCTAATACTGATTGTTCCTTTTACCAGTATTTTTCCTTTGTGGTCTTGCTTGATCCTCTTCAGGTGTTTTCCATTGTACCATTTTGGTTTGTCCTACCACAGTCTGGGAGGAGATATATATATATATATATATATATATATATATATATATATATATATATATATATATATATATATATATATATATATATATATATATATATATATATATATATATATATATATATATATATATATATATATATATATATAGTCTTCCTTCACTACACTTCCTTGCTGGCTATACTTCTAGATGGTTTATTGCTGAGGAGTTCCAGCCCTTTAGCAGAGGGATTTTCCCTGCTTGGTAGACACTGTTTTCAGTTCTGCTCTGTGTTTGTTTGTCTGACTTCCCAACACCTTTCCTCTTTCCTTAGTTTGGTTGGTGGGAGGTTATTCTTGTTTAATTTATTATTCGCCTTGTTCCCTCTTTGCGCATGTGTTTTGAGTTTCGGCACCTTGAGTCTCCATATACCTTTGCACACTTCCCTTCTCCTGGTTATCTGTGCATGACAGCCTCCCCTCTGATTCCTCAGGAGGTGCGAGAAACCCTTCGACAGCCTTTTAGGGAGCCAGGTCCAAAGTGGTGTTTTAGTTGTGTGGATAGGGACTTTCTAGTCTGTACAGGGACCAATAGGTTGTGTGTTCGGCTTCTCTGTGTTGTAGGCTTTACTGTTTATGACTGAGGTGCGTGCTCCTCTGCTGCCGAGGTGGTCTGTACTGCACAGTCATGTGAACTGGGATTGCCATGTCATCTGAAGGTCCTTGCAGCTTCTTCAGTGTCTCTCCAGAGGCTATGCTGGAGCAGAGAGCTGTCGGCTCCCTGCTCCACCATTGTGTTTAACTCATTGTGTCCTGAGGACACAGGTACAATTGAAGTTGGGACATCCCCCAACCGCCC